>NC_091944.1:9635000-9935000 GCF_041260155.1 Ptychodera flava | reverse complement strand
TTTCTCTCTTTCTTTCGATAATTTCTTTTTCCCTTCTAACTTCATTCCTATTATTATTCTCTCTGTTGCCTCTCCGCTTGGCGACTGATGCCGTATGTTGTGGGTTCGAACCCGATTGAAAACTAGCCATATAGTCTCCCTGCAGTTGCGCCTCAATGTTTTGATGCGATAAGCTACCTACATCTATTCGGGAGCCAGCAGCACATCCACTCTTTCACGAAATCACTGCATGTACAGCTCGCATTTGTTTTGCAAGCACCATCTGATACAGAGATCGTGCTAAAAATATACAAGGTATGATTGACAATAATGTCACCGGTTTAGAAGACTCGCTTTCCTTTGGAAACGAAATGCACAATACACAACAGCTGCACTCGATAATCGAGTTCGTTTCCCAGTAACGATAGCCTCTTGACCGATAAGGTTAAAGAAACACCGATCAAAACTTAGATGTGAATAGTTCAGCACTGCTTTCCACATACCACTTGACTGAAGCTCACAAAGTTGATAATGTGGAATTGATCAATTGGAACATAGATTTTGTTTATGCCTCAATAACGATGATGAACCGATTAAGTCCTTCTAGGTTCTTTTGTTTATGTTAATTTGACCATCTTTGTAATCATATTCTGGTGTCTATGCTGCATGTAACTGAACATGGTTTGCTTAGGCGCTTGCGTACGAGAGTGCTTCGCAGAGTCACACATAAGGGTACTGGCGAGCTGGGCACGATTTTGATCTTCTTTATAGTGTCGATGATATTAGTCAAACATGTATTTGCTAAAAGAGGTCTCCTCACTCAAAATGGCAACCTTGATCGCTTGATCAAACCATATTATGATCAGCATATTCGCACTGTTCGATGAACCTCAACAAGGGATTAAATCGATTCCCAATCAATCAACATAAAGCAATATACTCATTGAATAACTTATTCAGAATGTTGCTCATTATCTTGATACGAGATGTTAAAATTTCTCTTTTATCTTCTTTCACTTTAACAGTACCTCGCTATTTTGCTAATTTGTATTGATGTATCTCCTGATGACGTTTATAAGTTAACATATTGCACAGCGTGCGCCTAGAAATGAGAAAAAAAATGATCAGACAAGATTGAGCCAAAAGCGCGAGGAGGCCATTGGTATCCAATGAAAGTGTTATTGGAAATTTCTCTAATTCGATTTGAATAACTCATCAAGCCCGTCACTTTATATATATTCCTCCTTCTTAACATTGGTAGGTGCAGGCTAAATGTCAATCTCATTAACGTGATAATTTCACAACAGGGCGATTACTCCCTTGATGTAATAAAACATGGTATATCACACATGGATTTAATTCCCCAGGAAACAGCGACATTTGCACTAAATGTATCGGATAGGTTAAGGCGTTGACGATCGCATAAACGCGGCCATGTCACTTTCAACGCTTTCATTCCTTAAGAAGGCGTCCAAACGCGATAAAAACACGATAGACTATGTTGGTCCAAAAGATTCATTTGCTCTCTAGGCATCATTGAATAATACCGATATTCCTGTTCTTGTGTCGTATCATTCGTCTCGTGTCTTGTGCAGCACAAATTGCACGAATGCCAATACGACGCAAGGAACGGGCGATGTTATGATTATAATCTAGTTTTGTCAATACCTGTGAATTTTGTGACGCCATCCATCAAAATTAGTACACGTATCCGATTATCATGCATTGTGTCCCTGATGTTTATTACATCTACAGACACGAGTAGAAAATAGCGCCAGAAAATTGCGAGAAATGAGCACTTTCTTTCCTTTTGCGATAATGCTGTGCGATTTCATGTTTTCTCAGCCTGTGGTAATTTATTTTTCTCGCTATGAGTCTGTGAGAAACAAAATCCAGCGATCAATCAGCGAGAATTTATTTTTCTCAATGAAAAATGTGGGAAAACATTACCGCCATGAATCTTTGACAAATATCATTCTTTTAGCTCGTACGCGTTTTTTAGCTCACGTGGTCAAATGCGTGAGACAATGTCTTACTGATGGCTCTCTTTCTGTCTGCCTGTGTGAGAGTATGTGCGTATATATGTGTGTGCCTGTCTATCTGTATGTCTGTCTACTTATACGATTACTCAAAAACGGGCCTGAACGGATTCAAGTCAGATTTGGACATAGCATGCCGTATGTTGTGGGTTCAAGCCCAATTGAAAACTAGCCGTATAGTATATACGACGTGATCATAGTAAGGCTACCGACCGTTTTCTAGTTGTTTTCATGCATGATTTGTATGGAGTTTATGAACGCATTTGTTTTACTGTGAACATTTGTATACTGTAGTCATCGTTTTCTAAATATACTTTCTTCAGTTTACCTGGTTGTTACTGGGTCAAGTAAAGTTCGTTAAGTGAAGCGGAAGTTGTCCTTGTATCATTCCACAGACAAATAGAGAAACAGACTAGCAACGGGTATTGTTCAAGGCGTGAAGCAGTTACGTAACCCATCCATGTTTGCCTCGCCTCAGGTAGCTCTCTCCTCTCTTTTCCGAAGAGTGCCGACCATGCATCCTTCGGTAATTTTCGGATTTTCGCCAATGGTTAAGCAAAAGTATATCAGCAAAGTTTGTGTTGTTGTTGTCGTGTGGTGCTGAGCGGAATTGGCGTGCTGGCGAAAACAGGGAGTATTTTGAGCTTCAGGAAAGTGAATTTTACCATTTTAAATATTCCTCTCATACTTTTATGAATATATAATGAGTGTGTTTGAACCAAATTTGAAAGTCTTTTATCGATACTGTCTGGTTTTACTCAAAGGTTTACGATCAGTCATACTGTCTTTTACACGTTCGTCAAGGAAGGAAATGTTTATGAAACTGCTGGCGTATTATGTTTTCATTGGCGTGAAGCAGTATTTCTGCCCTGAGAGCTCACAAAGTAACTATGGTTGCTCCGCGACTGGCAGCACGACGCCATCTCCTCGTATTTTTCGCATAATCTCGTGCAATTATCAACCAAAAACCAAGTATCAAAAAGTTTAACACCTTTGAAGCTCATATTAATATAAAAAGGCCATAGTCTACCAAGATGACCATGGAACAAAAAGCATGCCGCGTTGCTAGTCTGTTTTTCTATATATCTGTGATCATTCTGAATAAATATACATGTGTAGAACCCGCAACGGTAAACTACAAGTCAACGATAATATAAGGTCAACTTGAAGGTCAAGCTCATGTCGATGAAGAAAGATTTGACAAGTCACGCTCACTACGAAAATGGAGAAAGAAAACGGACAACAACAGCTAAAGGTTGGGAGTACAGATGCAACATGATAAAAGAAGAATTAAAGAGGAAGAAATTGAAACTTTCACATTTTAAAAGGGAAGACATTATGGAAAAGAGTTCAGGGGATGTTGTCACACTAAACCAAAAGGTGGCAGTTGCACAGATTCTATGGCAGAACAAAACTTAACTCCCTGAAGAACTAAAAGAACTGACACTTGAACAGGAAGAGTAAGATGTGTTAATTACAGAAAAGGCCCTTCAAGAATGGTATATATTTTTGAATAATTTCATGGGTGAAAATTAACATCTCAGATATTTGGATATGCTTAAATTTGAAGTCAACTCTTGAAATATGGTGCTAACAAAATTAAAGCAAGTAGTTACCATAGCAACCATACTCCCAATACATCAGGTCAATGACAATTGAGCTACGAAAAGGGGAAGCTTTATTGAAAGTGCAGTTGTCATTTATCGAAAGAGAAAAACAGCTGGAAAGAGAGAAACTCGAGTAAAACAAAAAAATGGAAGAATTTAACTTATAGAAAGGCCTTGCTGAAAATTGAGCACTGCAAGAAGTTATAGAATCGGAAGAATCTGATAATGAAAGTCAGCAGTTGAGTAATGTACCTTACGCCAACAAGAAGGATGACAGCAGCAAATCCTAGAATTCACTGCCAGATGCTGAACAAGAACAGCGGCCCTAGGCAAAGCTATGCCCTACACCGAATTCTAAACAGAAAGCTGATTTGCCTGTTTGTGAAAATCAAAATCCAGTTTCTACATTGCAATATGAGGCTCATCCCTTCACTTCAGTGACAAAAAAGGAGATTGAATGAAAGGAGGAAAACGGCAGGCTACTGCCAGGGACAGTAATGTACAGTCTTCCCTATCAAAAGACAATACAGATGAATTGACAAGGTTGGTGAAATCTTTAGACTTCCCAAAGTGAAGGTTGAAGTTTTCCGCGGAAATCCACTTCAGTTTCCAGATTGGGAATCGTCCTAATTAAATTCGCTGATAGAGTCAAGAACACAGTTACCTGATGAAAGGTTGAATCTGTTGATCCAACATTCGTCTGGAGAACCAAAGTCAATGGTTTGTAGTTATCTGTTGCTCCAAACTGAGGAAGATTACATACAGGCCAGAGATAAGCTGAAGCAGAGATATGGAAACAACACAATAATTTCTAAGGCCTTTATAGACAAACGCGTCATTTCCAAAGGTCCAACCACATGATGCCATAGCGCTAAGACAGTTTTCTGACCATTTGAATGAAGTAGTTGCTGCAAAACGCACAATACATGATCTTGGTCTTTTGGATTACCCACAAGAAAATGCAAAGTTGATTGCCATGTGGAAAGTCAATGGAGATCAGTTGTGCATGCAAGTGTTAACGATGGAAAGTTCCCACAGTTCGAATAGTTCGCGCAGTTTATAAAGGAAAGAGCACAGGAAGCAATCATTCCAGCATGTAATACCGCCATCGAGGCAACAACCCAAAAGGAAGCATTTAACATTGAGATAAAGTATACAGGCAAGGGAGGAAATTCCTAAACAGAAGCAAGAGCCCTTGCAATAAATACAAATAGCAATACCAAAGAACAGAGTTACCCATACTGCAAGGATACCCATCACATTGACAACTGTGGTAAATTGATGCAGGTTGCCAGGAGGGTACGTAATCAATATGGTATATCTCTCTCTCTGCTATCTACACAGTATTAACTAAAACGATCAGGGAATCCAAAAACAACACTTGGATATCGTATTTGGTCACTCATTGTGTAGGACAATATCATGAGTTCTAATTAAAGTCAACATAATATTAAGTGACATGTTGTGTTTCGATGTATTAATGTTACCATAAGTATGTTTCTTTACCTTTCATATTGCCATGACTTGTGATTTTAACCTATTCTTTCGAGTATCTAAAAACTTGGTCAGTGACTAAACTTCTCTAATTAAGGTGTTTCAAGTCTCAGTGGGCCTCAGTTCACCTTAAACCAACATGCAATAAAGCCATTCCTCTTGTCAGGTGACGCAAAAAGGTGTTCGTGCGCAGTTTTTCAGTGGGCGGGCACATTTCAACATTAATCAGGGGGCGGGGAGAAAAGTTTTGACAGTGGATACCGGAAAATACGTGGGGGAAGGGGAAAGCCGTGGTCGATGATAGAACTTGAGGCGACTACGAGCCTAACTTCGTTCCACGGTATACTTCTAACTGCTGGTACGGTTTTGTGTTGATTTGGGTTGCCTAGTGGGCATCTAGTTGGCAACAGGGAATTTCAGTTGTGGGGAGAGGGCAGCGAGGAGCTTGAATGGGTGTCGGGAGAGAGGAGCGGGCAGACCACAGATACTGAAGGGCAGTGAGCATCAAAATTCAGTTGAAGGGAACATTTTCCCTGTATGCCAGTGGGAGGGCAGTAACGAACAGCTTTAATTTCCCCTCCAAATTTCAGGTCAAGGTCAAAAATAAGTAAAATTGGTATATCAGCAATCAATACATGTTTTGTAATGATTTTGCGAAATTAATGAAATTTACTAGTTGCCGGCACCTGTCTTGCGATTAGGCTCTCTCGTAGTCTGTTATATTTTCATTGGAATCCATTACGATATTTCTCGAGAATTAGTGTTATCATTGGTTTTGTCCGTGTCCATATTAAATGAGTTACTTTGAAGTTGTTTTATCGTCAGATGATTCAATATTTTGGAAATATCATCAACCCAAATCGCCACTCACCTCTCTGTCAAACATGTGTCGTCCTAATTAGGTGGAAAAAACCACGTTCATAAATATGAAGTACAGTTTAGTCTTGAAGGCCGAGAAAAGAAAACTCTTTGCAGTTGACATCTGACAAGTGAGTTTGGGGAATCAGTCGAACGCAAGAACAAAACAAAATGCACTAATGACTACGGTGGAATTTTATTTTATACCATTAACCACAGGCACAACCGTAGTTGACAGCGCTTTTATTAGTCTAGTAGTATGGAGGTACCAAAAGAGTGCCTCTATGGTTGCAGCTGTCCGGACGAAGAGAAAAGATCTTTTGGGGCCTAGATATTGTACTGCCCTTTTTTCAGGTACAAAAGTCGTTCATTAAAATCCGGAGACTATAGCCATCGATCGATGTCATTTATTTGGTCACGTTTAATGAGTTTGATTTTTTCACGGCGAATAAGGTTCAGCGGAGGAGTGAGCGTGTCTTGCCTTCCCTTGCTACTATGCTGATTCATACACTGGCCATTTTGAAATCCTGTTTTTAACTAAAAGTTCAAAGCGTTCAGACCGTTCCTTACCGTCGCGTGTAAACCCGTGACCTTCAAGCAGATCCCAAGACCAACGCAATTTTTCGGAACAAATTTTACAGCGCAAGGATCGATACCAATCTTATAAAATTAGTATAAGCGCCAAAACAAATTGTAAGACTTTTTAATTCGATTTAAAATGACAGGTGTATGTATCAATTGTCCGGATGGAGAGAAAAGGTATTTTGGGGCCCCGTTATTGGTATGAATTCCTGTTTTTCAGGTACCAAAGTCGGGGGACTATAGCTATCGATCGAAGACATTTATTCGGTCACGTTTAGGTAGTCCTTTGCATTATACGGCGAATATACTATAATATACTACCGAGTTACCTGTGTCATTAACGAAAGAATATTTATAACCTATAAGTTACTGTGCAGTCTTTTAAAACCACATGTATGATTTCACCTTGGAAGAAAACACTTTCTCCTTATATTGGAGTAGAATTTGGTTACTTTACTTTTTAACTCTACGCCATGGGGAAACCGTTGCTATGTTTCTTATTATACCTCTCTTAGTAAATGTTTGCGTATGAATATGTATACAGTTCGAAAATGATACTCTGACACCAGATAAATTTACATACTTTTTACAGCTAGATGAATACATAGAACTTTACTTTAAAATAGCACCGGAGGCTACTGTGAACGAGTCCGCAAGCACCTGACCATATTTGATTAGATGATAAGTTTTTTATGCATTCGCCAGGACGTTGCTGTCAGAAGTTCATAAAGATTGAAGCATTTGTTTGACTTTTGCTAACAAAGGTGAATGCAGCAACAGTAGTAAGGAATATTTGACCTCCAGGACAAAATAAGAATTTTACACCCATTTTATTCATCTACATGAAGCGAAGGAAAATTTAACCATCCATGTAACTAAAGTGTGACCCTGACCTATATACGAACTCACGCATGCGCAACAGGGGTTTGGCGCAGCCTGAACTAAGCAGGGAAATTCCCTTCTGAGTCACACACAACATGTTTATACATGTACGGGAAATTCCGTGTGAGTCAACCGGGTCATCAAACTAGCCTATATAAAGGAGCTTTTTTTTACCTGTGTTGTCAGTCCGGCCGGTCGCGGAGTCTAGCTGATGTTGAACACGAAGTTCCTATCGGTGCGAACTTGTTCACCTGATAGATAAAATTTTAGTAATTTCCTCTGAACTTAAAATATGACGGAAGACCATTACTTCAAATAATATGAGACGTTTCAGATGAATGGTACTGATATCTAAAGTGTTCACTCTTTTATCTCTACGTACAAATGTAGTTCCTAAGTCGTTCTCTATTCTATTCCCACCAACAAAACATTCAATACTCATTTCCCCTCCCGATCTTTATCAATACTTATGATAATATCACAAGTGTTCTGTTATCTGTTTTCATAGCATAATATCCAACCAAATCGTCAAATTCATCTCCAGTAGCTAACTTACACATCTAATGAGAACTGTACCATGTTGAAGTATTTTCATATTATCAGTCATCTGTTGATTTACAGTCTGTAAAGTGAGAACAGCTGCCTCATCACCGACGCTTTTCAGACCCAGTTTCTTTAAAGTTGTGTCCCAAAATAATCTAACTGGAACTCCGCTAGCTGTATACGAGCAATAATTCTCACCCTCGTTTATCCACCTTCTTAGTGTATTATCTGCCTTCATTATTGTATTAAGAGGACTAATTTTAAGGTGAATCGGTATACCAAGAAGTGCAATGTATGGATTCGTAGGAGTAAGCCAACTACGAAAATCTAACAATTTATATTTGTTTACATTGCTATCAAAATAAATCACATTCGGAGTTCCTGGTGGTTCAGCAACACCTCCTGCAATTTCACTACCCAATATATCTAAGATGTTACGCGGCACATTATAAGGCATGAATTTCTGACTAGCCGAATCCCATGTCAGAGCAAAAGGAGTAGGATCATTTGAAGCCTTTGTGGCGTCAATTACAGTTTCATCGATGTCTTTAAGTTCGGAAAATTCTACAGCATGTTCGTGGGAGGGTGGCACCACGGCAGAGGCTAAAACGAAATATTTTTCACGGTCTTTATAACGAAGGACGTAATCCTTATTATGATTAGCAGCCATCTTAGTATTATTGTTAACTTTAACATCACTCAGATCTTCAAGCTCAAGATTTTGCATACGAATTGTACCTAGACCGAAGCCACTTGGATCAGACATACTCCGTAGGGACCTATATACAGTGAAAATTAAAATAATACCTTGTAATATACAACTAAGAATCATGGCTTCAGCAATAGGAATGACAGTTCTCGGTGCTGTATTAAATGCAACGGCATTCACAGGAGGAAATATTATCGGTCAAAAGCTTTCTGGAATGGTGAGGCTCTTATTGAAGAGAAAGTTCGACATGATAAAGCATTAGAAAAATTTGAACATGATCGCAACGTCTGGTCAGAAAAAAGATTACTTCAGGCTGATTGGGAAAGAGAAAATCAGGCAAAGGATGCGCATGCTGCGGCAGAATTAAGAGATACAGATGCAGAAATCCTGGAAGAAGCAGAAGCGGTGCAAAGCAACTCTACGTCAGGCCCCTTCGGAACGGTTCCGAAGGGGCAGTTCAATTCTCAGATTATTATCAACCCAGTCCTGAGCAAAAGAAATATGAGATGATCTATATTGCTGGAGGATTGGTCGTGGGATGGTTTATGTTACACCGGTAGGGCCCGCTCGGGACTACTACAGCAATTCAATACAAAAGCTAATTGGCCAGTTATTGAAATCGATCATGTTCCCATCCTGATCTGTTATCCAGATACGAATTGAATTCATGTAATCTCCCCCTTTTCTCAATGGCATAGAAATTGCTCCGTTTTTAAAATCGTAAGTACCTTTTCACTTATTTCTCTCGTATCCCGGATGGGAAGTATTTGTAAACAGTTCGATACTTTCCCCTGTATGTATCCTCCGGAGGCACCCGAACCAAATGAAACATAATTTCCAGTAACATCGACTACATCTGAATGAACTATATATTTAGTGACTGTTAAGAAATCCACTTTCTTCGGACTCATAGTACTTTTTATAACTGGGTTGTCCTCAGTTTATCTGAAAAGCCGACTACGTTGGCGAAGCTACCTGTGGCATTGAAATAGACTTTAATATCTTTAGCCAAAGTTAGATAAACATGGTTTGTCGGCAGATGTTTTTCAAAATTAATTTTTTGCTTCAACCCGATTGCTTTGTTTAACGTATCGATATTGTAGTTACCTGGACGTATTGATTTAGTCTTCTTCGGTTGGTCACCTTCTTGATATTTATTACATTATTCGTCGATGTTATGTTATGCCATGAATTATATAGTCCACACTCTAGCAGTCTTATCTTCGTAAACTGTGTCGTGTCAATGCAAGGGTAAAAATTAACAGTAACAGGTTCACCTGTTTTGCTTTCAATCCAAATGATCATCGTTGTACGTTGTATGTATATATACTAAGTATAAATGTTCGATGAATATTATTATTACGAAGTATAAGGTTCTGCAGGAATAATATTTTTCTGTTCAAGGAGATCTTTGGTCGCAACCGCGGCAGCAGTCGCACCGCCTAATTTTGCCAATCGAATTAAATTTGGTCGACTTGGATCGCCCATATCCATCTTCAAAAATTTGCTGGAGATCATAAGATATCCCATCGCAAGTCCTGCGATTACAATACCATCGTACATTGTGTTTACAACTGTTTTAATATCCATGATTGCTGACTAGTATATAAAATAGAAAAATAAAAAATAAAAAATATGGGGAGTTAATCCATCTCATACAATGTAGAGGAGCTGGGTTCCCCTACGGAGCCGCTACTGGCTCTGTTTTTTCCGCTTTCTTATTTTGGGGAGCAGCCCTTTCCGATCTGAACTCGATCGATTAACGGGACAGGGGGTATGCCGAGCACGCCCCCAATATAGCCCTAATGCAGTCAATGAAACTCCCACAATTCCTAAAACAAGATAACATTTATTATACCAGCGTGAATTATTATCACACTGTTCTTTCATTGTAGGCGGTAGGCTTATACAGTTTGTCGCTACCGCATCACTCCCCTCCCCTCCCTCCCCCTTCATTGCTTTTAGTTTCTTCTCCTTGTTTTTCCTGTTCCATTCCGCTAATTTCTTGCCCGCAGCAACTCTCCCTGGATGCTTCGGCGGTAACGTCACTTTCTCTATGTTGCGCTGTGTCGGTGGTAGAGTCGTCCCTGACGGAGTCGTTTGCGGTGTGGGCTCCGTCGGCGGGGCTTCTGACGGAGTCCCTAGCGGAGCCGTTTGCTGAGTCGTCGAAGTTGAATCCATTTATTTCAGGTACTATATTAAACCCGATTTTTTTAAAATTTAAATGTTTACCCGTAATTAAACCGGTGGAAATTAGAGCAATCAGGGGCCCCCACGTGTACCCTATCCGTCCTGATAATCGTTTTATTTCACTGTTTAGAATAAAATCCTTTTTAAGATCAGTGGCATAGTTATCTCGATCATCGATTGGAACTACCTGACTTATTGCGCGGGCTCCTAGATCTATGAAACTTTGAGTGATGGTATCACTTATAAGAGAACTGTATTTCGCTTCGTACATTTTGAAGGCTTTAACCACCGTTTCATCTTTCCATTTTTCTACGTCAGCAACTGTAATCTCCTTACCAAAAAATAACTTGCTTTGACCACTTGCGATGACACAGAGTATTTTTTCACGTTTTGTCTCTATTATGGATCGATTATTGTCCGAAGGCACCGAAGGCGCCGAAGCCCCTTCCGTTCCGATAGGGGAACCGTTCCGGTAGGGCGCTGTCGTATTTGCCGCTGCCGATGACTTTATTAAATTCTCCATTGTTTGCAGTATGTTATCTATTCTTAGTAAAAATAAAAAATTCGTTTAAACCTGAATCCGAAATAAAGTATTAACATAGTCTGGAATGTTAGTACCCTAACAGAACCGTACCGACAGGGATTCCGACAGGGATTCCGGGAAAATTCTCCTCCATTTAAATCTATATGTATATAGAAACACGAATAATGAGTACAGACTTATTCCCAGTTGCTTTTCAATTGAATAAGACGAGCGTACCGACAGTACAGCATGCTGATACCCCCCTTCCAAACCGAATGGGGGAATAAAACCTATTCTCATGGACTTAGAAATATATGTAACGCCGACAGATAAATTTACTTTCATCCACGGGATATATTTAAAGATAACGTAATCACTCATCGATCAGCGAAAGAAAGTAATGTCTGGCTGGGCGGTCCAAACATGAAATACTGGGACCAGCAACTGAATTTCGCCGTATGGTGCAGCACTACTGGTTGTGGTATATCATTCGCCATCTCTTTGGTTCCGAAGGGAAATTTCCGCCCCAAATACGATCATTCTGCCGTTTCCATGTATACTTTACAATACGTCGTATCCTTCACGAAATGGCGTTGCACTTCCAGACGACCCCTCCCCACCTTCAAAGCGGGCGACAATCCGTACAATCTCGTCCAATATGAACTTCTCTGTACAGAATTTGGAAATATAAGTCCAACGAAGTCCGACTTTCGATATCGAAAAGGTCAAAATAAAGGTCTTGGTTATGGATATGAATATTACACTAATCGTGGGCCCGTTAGACAGCCAAAAGCGATATACAACGGTCATGACTTTTTCCTCTCCTCCGACGGAGGCGTTTTCTATACACATACCATTTTTGGAAAGAAAAAACATGTACTGTCCGACAAAGAACGACCACACTACTATTTCTTCCGAAATGATGGATCGGAGGGACAATACAATAGTTTCATCCCTCTGAAGGGAGACTCGGGATTGACAAAGGCCGGTCTCGCTCGCCTCAACGAAAGTCTTGAAGCCTACGTATATTGCATACTCGGTGCACAAGCAAATATTCGCAGTACCATTGTGGGCGATACTGGCAGTGCACAGCAAGTCCGAAAAGAATTCGGTGTTCTCCTCGAAGATGAAATTCGCAATACCGACAAAGTAATCAGTTATAGGCGATATCAAGACACAATAATGAATACTGGTGTCAAACTTGATATGGCAGTCTCACCCAATTTACTTCTCTTACCGTCTGAGATGGTCATTCTTTCGGGCCCTTTAATCTCAGGTTATAATAATGAATTGCAATACGCTACAGAATCTATGTCCTTCGGGGTGAACGGTGATATAAACACGGAAGTTCGAGAAAGTGCTGTACACGAGATGGAAGGAGGGGAGGAGGGGGAGGATCCTGTGAAGTGGCAGGACGAGCCCGGAGAGTCACCTCACAATGACACGACTCGGTCCCCGAAGGCCCTTCGGAACGCTTCGGAACGGGCAGCAGCAGTGACCGGCGCAGACCCTATTCATGAATATGGTAAAATTGGTTTGTTATCTTTAGCAATATTCATTACATTTATGTACAGTATATAGATCCGATCCGATGGAATGTTCGCAACCCCACCATTCAACATGATTGTTACTGGACCGACAAATTCTGGCAAAACGGAATATGTAATGGATCTCCTCACCGGTCCGTACCTAGGAAAATTCGAATATATAGTTTTCATTTGTCCGACATTCATGAACAATAAAACGTATAATAAAAGATTCATTTTCACCGATGACAATGTGTTTGTGTTTCCAGTCGGACTCGATGCTGTGGATGATACACTAGCCTTCGTACGGAACGAATGGGCCAGTACAAACACTTTAATAGTACTCGACGACTGCGCCTGCGTCCAAAGATATGAAGAAGCGCAGTGACGTTTTAGTCAAACTTGGTTTCAGCGCAAGACACGACGGACTATCTGTCTGGGTTCTGACTCAACAATATACTAGTATTAGTAAACCATTTAGGGAAAACATACAGATGTTAGTACTATTTTACACACCGAGCAAGACAGACAACAAAACTATTATTAAAGAATATGGAATGGAGGTGTCAGAACGGGAGGCCACGGACCTGGTCAGACAATTGAAAAGTAGGCCATTCAGTAAATTAGTATTTCATTTACGGCATCCGTACGACATAAAATTTTTCGTATAATATAGCTAATTATGGAAGGTTCTACCGAAGGCGACAACACCGAAGGCACTCTTAGAGAATTATATTACAACCCGAAAACTGGTTTGGAGGTGTACAAAAATTATATGACGCAGCACGGGCCAGCGGACTCCACGTTACTAAGAAAGAGGTACAGGACTGGTTAAAAACTCAGCTAACTTATAATCTTCATAAACCGGTCCCTCGTACTCGTGGCGCGTTCCGAAGGGGCCGGCGCGTTTTCGTAACATCGATAGACGCTCAGTGGGAAGCTGATCTCGTGGAATTCCCTCCCCCATTCGCAAAAGAGAATCGTAACATTCGATACATGCTAACAGTAATCGATGTGCTCAGCAAATATGCATGGGCCAGGCCGATACAGTCAAAAACGGCTGATGATACGTTACAGGCGCTACAAGACGTGATTAAGAAATCTGGGAGAAGGCCCGACAAACTTCAGACAGATGAGGGGCGGGAATTTACAAACCGAAAAATGCAGGGGTGGTTGGAGGAGGTGGGAATTCACTGGT
Organism: Ptychodera flava; assembly: GCF_041260155.1. Classification (NCBI taxonomy): domain Eukaryota; kingdom Metazoa; phylum Hemichordata; class Enteropneusta; family Ptychoderidae; genus Ptychodera; species Ptychodera flava. Next base: position 9,920,870 of record NC_091944.1, on the reverse strand, counting down.
TTCACACCTACAGTGATAAAAAAGCTAGCGTCGTTGAACGTTTTAATCGGACCCTCAAGACGATGATGTGGAAATACTTTACATATAAACAGACACGAGAATGGCTTTCTATTCTACCCCACCTTCTTGAGAATTACAATAACACCGTACACGGAAGTATCAAAATGAAACCCAGGACGTAACAGAGGAGAACGATGGCAGGCATTTTATACACTATTCGGTCCTGAGTTGGCAGCCGGGGGAGCCAACCCTGAATTCAAGCCGGGAGAACGTGTCCGAATTACAAAATACAAGACCACTTTTAAGAAAGGATATTTGCCAAATTGGACAGAGGAGATTTTCGTAGTTTCAAAAGTTGTGTACGCAGCTGGCTTGGGAACACCACCAGTTTACAAAATAAAAGATCTGAATGGAGAGGAAATACTCGGCACTTTCTATTCTGATGAACTTCAGAGCGCCCTTTCGGACGAGCTGTACAGAGTAGAACGAATTTTGAAGACGAAAAAAATTAGAGGAAAGAAATATTATCTGATAAAATGGAAAGGTTATCCAGAAAGTTTCAATAGTTGGGAGCCGGAGGAAAATGTTATTAGAACTTTCGTAAGTTCCTGTCCATGGTACTTGTCAAGTACTAACGTAAGTACTACGTAAGTACTAACGTAAGTATTTACGAAAGTTATTCAATAAGTACCATGGAAAAAGTCTTAATTTCTTGAAAGAAGAAAGTGACAACTTACCATTATTCTTCCAACCACCTGGCCAAGTATTTATCATGTACTGTCGTAAGTAATGTTCACTTATTGCATCTTTTTCGGCAGTATGTGGATGAGGTGGTACAGGGGAGGTTCCTGAACATATTAAGTTTGCAAGATCTTCAAAGCGACTGTGCATGTTACCACAGTCCGTCTCAGTCCCCCTTTTTCAGCTTTATCGTATTATAGTTCTGGTTGAAGTATAATGTACACAACTGACATGAGCCATAGACAAGTAACTTCAAAGTCCGGTGTTACAGAACCGTAGGGTTTCATAATGTCAAGTGCTCGTAGGTCAAACGAAGCATTATAAGCACACACAGATTCACAAGCGTTAAGAAGTTTGTGTAGGTTCTTTAGTGAGACTCGAGGTTGTTCTAGTTGTTCTTGACCAGGTGGGAAGTACGCTTTTTCAAGTTCCCCTCCTTGAAACCGTCTATTAAAAATCCTTGGCTGCCGCCGCTCCATGCAATTCCAAAGTCAAAAGCTCGTGGATATTCTACTGGTCCGACTGTCTCGGTATCAATTGTTGGATTAAGTATATTCTTGAGAACGAGGGGGGTAAGAGCGTTCCGAATTACCAAACATGGAAGTCTGTAGTCGTGGCAAATTTCTAAGAAAGTCTGTTTGAACTTATTGTGAATCTCTTCTAGTTCTTCTAAGGCGGTACCGGTTATTTCGTACGACCTGGCTCGAGCCAACACATTCCGCCTGCAATAATCCCAAGGCATATCTTTGAATATGATAATGAAACTGGGTAAATGGTCAAATGCTCTAGAAACAATCTTTTTTCTTCCCACTCCGTGGAAACGCCCCGGATTCGAGAAAAAGTTAGATGTTGAATTATGGAAGAGTCACAAATAATGTAGCGTTCCGACGGAGAGGCTCTCCCAGCCTGACATTGTAAACTAAGAGTATGTTCTATAAACTGATTCTGAAAATCGGCAATCGAAACGGGGGTGACACGCCCATTATAAAAGTCGGCAATGTTGCTGGAAAAACTAGTGTCAAATTCTGGTACGTGATACACCTCCGGTCCCTCCGCCAATTTATTGCATCGTAACTCTTACCACTTCCAGTTGGTCCATTTATGAATATGTATGACATTTTGGGGATACTATATCATAGAAAAATTTTTTTAAATTATTTTTATTAAGATATATACGATAAGACAATGACAATCCTTTCTATTTCAGATGCAATAAAAATACTTGAAACCGGAGAAAACATCAAAATTGATGATGGAGGCAAATTAGTATTTGGTGAATATGTAGATCCTTTCATATACGTAGACAGTGAGCTAGAAGTAGTTTTCAACATCGGACCTAAATATGTTTCTAGAGATCCTGCTACATGCGATGGGGTGTGTGTCCGTTGGCAACCGAGTCTTCAAAAGTTTACCGATTTAATAATATTCCGTACCCTAGGTGAAAGTTTCGATGCATCTACTGCTAAAAGTTATGCTCAAGCCTGGCCGCTAACTCCAAGAATACTATCGGAACCGTCACCGAAGGGAATCCTATCGGAACGACCTGCAGATTTTACAATCCATCTAAAGTGTATCAGAAGCGAGGGAGCGAGGGGCCTCAGCCGGGCATGAGGTATTTTAAATTTCAGTTTAAAAGAGGGAGAAACACTTCCAATTTCGCTACATGTATTGATATGGTTCAAGAAATTGACTGTGCTTTTAAAGCAGTGAGCCCATTGCCAGTCCGAGAAAATCCTGCTATTGTACCTCGTAATATCAGAAAGGTAGTAAGATAGAATTCTTAGCATTTAAACCGCGATTAAGTAAGCGTGCTCTTTCTTTCACTGTTGAGAGATTAATATTTTGTGCTGCACCTAATAACCAGAAATTCAAGATGCGGAAGAACTAGTCGACTTAGAAAGATTAGGCGAGATATATAAACAAATAAATGCTGCCAAAAATATTATAGTGGATTTGATGAATTAGAATAGATATTTCTTTTAAGAAAATTTTTTATGATATATATAGGACAGTACAATGGATCCAATCGTGAATGAATATAAGATAAACCAATTGGTCGATATACTTGACCTCGATTTAAATAGAGGGCTAGACACTCAGAATTATCTGTATACCATGACTCACACAGATTTAACAGATTCTTCAGGTAAAGGTTTTACTCTAGAAAATCCCTTCGGTAAAAACCATGGATAGATTTCAATGATCTTAGAGAAGAATTGGTGAAGAAATGGAGAAGGTGCCGCCGCAGTTTATTCCAAGGAGACTTACTGTGCATTACAGCATAAAAAAACGTCGCTTACGGAGAGCATTCAAAGATGTAGTTATAGAAAAAGATTTTTCCTACGAAGTCAAGCGAGTCGAGGATATCGCGCAGATTGATATCGAAGGTATGGCCAAAGAAAGAAAGATGTACCGTGTTTATACAGAAATGGAAGTCAAATTCAAAAATCCAAAAGATCAAAGTGTGCAAAATCGTACACACTATGTTAACTATAAGGGGGGTATATACACAAAAGATAAGGGAGGGGCGGCAGTGAAAGAACAATTAGTAAAAGACTACAAAGAATGGCTTGATAAAACTGAAGCTGTTGAGGGTTCTGGTCTAGTTCTCGAGGAGATACTTAATTTTAAAGTAAGACTGGTAGAATTACTACTTGGGGCTGGCCCCGGCCCCCAACTGCCGGAATGGTTGAAAAATAAGAAATGTGTGAGCGATCTTGTGCTACTCAGAGGCGCCGAGAACTGCTTCCAGTATGCCGTCGTAGCAAGTTTAAAGTTAGCCGACCCCGAGTTTCGTAAAAAGAAGGCTGGTAATACCAGAAAAAATTGGAATACGTACTCTCCATTTATAGCCGATTACTGTTGGGACGACATTCCATTTCCAACACCCGCCGATGATACTATTTTCGAGCGTTTTGAGCGACAAAATCCGAGCATCAGACTCAAAGTATTTCAGATCTGCGAGTCCGATCCCGATCCGTCCGGTATAACTGTGTTTTACGGAGCCCTCACGGAACGGTTCCGGGAACCCGTCCCGGAACCGTCCAGACAGCGAAGATTTTACTAATAGTCGGCGCCGATGGCAACCCTTCGAGTCACTATGTACCAATTACTGCGGAAAATCGCCTTCTTAATTCTAATAAAAATCGTAAGAATGTGCACAGACGGAAGTGTATTTGCCTGGTTTGTGGAAAAGGATTTGCGTCAACAGGAGAGTTGGAAGAACATGAGAATTATTGTGGAACAGACACTGCCCAGCCAGGTTTTCCTAAGGAAGTATGTCAATTCGAAGGACATCGGAAGAAGGTCCCCGCCCCCTACGTCGTCTATGCAGATACTGAGGCAATTATTGAGAAGGGGACCGGTCGACATATTCCAATTTGTCTTTCGTATGTTATGGTGGAACGGGGGTGGGCCCCTTCGGAACGGCGGCCAAAAGTTTATGGTAAAAGAACATTCACGGGGCTCTCCTGTGTTACAGACTTTCTGAAGGATATGAAAGAACGGGCTGAGAATTATTCGAAATCGTATTATTTGAAAATAAAACCAATGAAAGATCCTTCTAATTACGGCAATCCAGTCTGTATTGCATGTGGAGAGCCGGCAGGATACCTAGACGGTGATGATACTTTTTATTGTGAAAAGTGCCGTCCGTCGAGAACCATTCCTATCTACTTTCACAACCTCAAGGGATACGATGGTTCTTTTATTTTGAAAGAATTACATGAAATCGACGCCGGAGGGGGACCAGAGCCTAAAATCATAGCTAAGACGGGCAATGGTGGAATTATGGGTCTCTCGAAAACATTTATTTTTCACGCCTCAATTGTTGTCGATGGGGAGATGGAGATAAAGAGACGCCACTTTTCTATAAAGTTTATGGATAGTGCTCAGTTGATGTCTGGGTCATTGGCGAAGTTGGCAAAAACTGTGCCGGACCACGGATGGGCGGCGGCCCCACTTTCGTACCCGGACATTCAAAGAGCGAAAGGTTTCTTCCCCTACGAATATTTAGACTCGGTTGACAGATTAGAAGAGGAGGAGCTCCCGGAGAGGGGGAAATTTTATAGCGAATTGACGGAAGAGGGGATTTCAGAATCTGATTATGAGCATGCATTAAGGTGTGGGATGAAGTTGGATGTAAGACGATTCGGATTATATGGAATTCTATTGTGAGACGGACGTTCTACTTCTTGCAAATATATTCGAAAATTTCCGTGACACATGTTTAGAAGCTACAAGTTAGATCCAGCCCACTATATGTCAGCGCCCGGCTTGACATGGGATGCTATGTTACTTTATACAGGTAATAAGTTTGAGCTCATTCAAGATGCTGAGCAGATGACTTTCATTCAAAGGGGAATACGAGGAGGTATCAGCCAGTGTAATATTCATTATTTACAGACAAATCATCCTGCTTACGTCGCCGAAGGGGCTGGTGAAGCTGGCGGGAACTGGGATCCAGAGAAACCAGTGACCGAAATAAAATATCTCGATGCAAACAATCTCTACGGCTGGGCAATGAGTCAGGATATGCCTACGGGCGGACTTCATTGGATGAGATAGAATGGGAAGAAGGGGCGGAGCCGAGGGCGGAGGGGTGGAACCATGTCCCACCTTTCCACCAAGTTTTCTAGAAGTAGACTTAGAATACCCAGCCGAATTACATCTAGAACACAGCGATTTGCCATTAGCACCGCATCACTATGAATTTCCGAGGCAGGGCGGTCGACTGATTACAAGTGTGATGGATAGAGAGTCCTATGTCTTACACTACAAGTTGCTGGAATTCTATCTTCGGATGGGAATGAGATTGAAAAAGATTATCGGGTGCTTGCTTTCGATGAGACTCCATGTCTTGCAAAATATATTGACTTTAACACTAAAATGAGGACAAAGGGAAAGACAGATTTTGAAAAGAATTTCTATAAGCTGATGAATAATGCAATGTTCGGTAAGACAATAGAAGATGTTCGAAAGTACAGAGACTTTAAATTTGTTTCGGACTGGAACGCACGGATAGTGGACGTAAAAAGATTCAGAAGTATAATCCAAAGATGAAACATATAACTTTCATAACTTCCGAAGAGGATGGTGATTCCTGCGACAGTGCCCTACTGGAACTGAAAACGGATGAGCATAGATATGTAAAACCAGTTTTCATCGGCGCGGCAGTACTGGAACTTTCTAAGCTGCTTATGTATGAGACGCATTACAATTACTTTCGAAAGCAGTTCCCTGGAATACGATTAGCCTACATGGATACTGACAGTTTTGTTTACAGTGTGCCACTTCCCTCCCCGGACGTAACTTTCAATGATATAGTTCGGGAAGATGTGGAAAAGAATGGTGAGAAGTCTATATATGATACTAGTGGGATGAGTGGACCCATGGTAGCCCCCGATTTTCCGAAGATTAATAAAAAAGTGATAGGTAAATTTAAAGATGAGTTGAATGGTGAACCTATTCTTGATTTTGTCGGCATACGCTCGAAAGTGTATGCTTTTCGAACTCCAACTTCGGAGACGAAAAAAAATAAAGGAGTGAAAGATGTTTGTGTTAGAAAACATTTGAACTTTGAAGATTATAAGATCTGTTTGAAACTGGGAAGGAGCCCGAGCCGGCACAGTTTGTACAGTTTGTACGGAAAAAGGCTGGAGAAATCCGTAGTGAAAAGCGTAGTAAAATCATGATGGCGCCAAATGATATCAAACGTGTGCAGTTATACAATCCAGACACGGGCGAATGGCTGGCAGAAACATGGCCGATAGGACGGACGACGGGTTTAAAATTGTAAAGACTTTAATCTACTATTTTCAATAGAGACCGGGCATCACTGATAACATAAATGTGGCAAATATATTGTCATTGTGAGCGTAATCGCCAACCCAGCTGAGGTATCTTTCTTCAGGATTTCAAGTTGAATTCCGTCCTTTGTGTTCATTACTTTTAAACCATTTCCATGAAACTCAATATCTTTAAAGCTACGCAGATCAATAAACAGACAGAATTTATTCTTCAAATAATCGGCTTCATCTATATCAATTTCACACCAATCTTTATCTTCAGCAAAATACCGTCGCACCTCTCGCCAAAATTGTCTTGGTATCATCTTCTGAGCGTACACTTTATTTGCAATGCCTTCGATTGTTACAGACACAGATTCAATGGAGGGGTTAAAGAAAAGTTCACTATTAATTTCTACACTACTATATATTTAGTGAAGAGTATAGCGATACCTCTAATGCTACGTCGTGGTACATTTATATTTTCATTGATAACCGTGTCCGATTCTTTGAATGGGATTGTTCTAAAATAATGTATATGCTCGTAAAGGTAACTTTTTCCACCGTTGTAATAACCAGCAGTTGACCTCGCGAGATCGAGGTCAGAAATTGTCTCGTATTCCATTTGAATGTTTTTTAATTTATAATTGGTTGTAATTGCACGTTTATACATGACAATTAATTGGGGGCGGGTGCCACGTAATTTCCCATTCAATATGACTCCCTAACGCTTTTGGATATGCAACTCCATGACCTGTTATTAGGGGATGAGTGAGACGAATAGCATATTTTGTTTTATATGTGTCGAAAAGTAAATTATCGCCCACGACGGCGGCATCTGCATCGGTCCGCACCGCTTCTAATTTTCTTAGATTTTCGTTCTGAATTCCGTACAGTGTCATGTTCGATCTCTCCTTTTTATGTTTGAAGAGATCACGATAGCATTCAATGAGTTATATTTATTCAAATCGAAAGTGTCTGGCCCTCAAATGTGAGTTTCATACGCTCCACCAAATTTTTTGCAACATTTTGTACTACACGGTAGTTCCACTCCCATTACTTCAAGATCAAAAACCAGGTCGAAAGTATCTGGAACTAAGAGTACTCCGCTTTCTAACTTCGGACATCGTATGATAAGTGTCTGGCCTGGATCTGCCTCACTTGGATTATGAGCAATCACATGATGAGTTCTTTCTGACTTCGTTCCATTCGGTATTCGGTTGGTGAAAGTCGGTGATAATGTTCTATCGTACCCCATTTTCGTGTTAATGTATTAGTAGAAGAAAAAAGAAAATAAATCACATCTTACATTTCACTTCGTGTATATAATGACTTAGAAGAAAAAATCACATCTTTACATAAATATTTCCGTCTGCCTGAAAGATAAATCGATTGCCTGTGTCGCGAATCAATCGAAGGACCCAATATTCTTGGAGATGATGAGCCTCTTGGTCATCCTCAGTATCCTGGAATACAGCTATGAATTCTAGTCGCTTAAAGAAGTTAGTCTTCTGACATTCCTTCACGAAAGCTAATATGTTATGATAAAGATTATCATCTTTGAGTCGGACACCTGGATTTGCTCGAAGGATATGTCGATTTACCCGCCGGAGTTTGCACCATTCCAATTCGACAGAGAAACCAAACAGGTCTTTATTTTTAGAAAGAAACTTTGCAATATTCTTTTCACCAAACATGTTGATGCCATATTAATACATAATTTTATTTATAATGACTAATGTTAAACCAGTTAAAAATATCCATAGCTGTTCTCCAACAAATCCAACCACCGATCCTGCTGTTTTTAATAGAAAACTGACGAGGGAACCGATTAGACCGGGTATTGCAGCAGCACTTTTTGCGGCCAAGGTTTTTAACCATTCACCAAATTGCTTTACAATTTCTTTCGCTTTTGTATATACTTTGGGTGGACCTGAACCTCCTGCGTTTGCTCCTCCTCCCCCTGCTCCCGCTCCTCCCCCTCCTCCTCCTTTAGTTACAGCCATGGCAATTGTTGATATTGCCATTCCAATGGCAGTCAGTATTGCAGCGATTGTTATACCATTTCGTTTAAATAACTCTGTCAGCTTCAGTCTCAGTGTAATTCTGGATCGAGAATTACATCACGAAGAGACCTAGTCGTAGCCAGACTTTCACGTGCCTCACTGATCTTACCATGTTCGTATTCAATTCGATCGACAATTTTAGCTTCTCTTGTTATGAGTTCAGCTAGTAGTTTTTCGGCTTTTTCTTTTGCTTGGGTGTGTTCTACAGGAATTTCCTTTAACTGTTTTTCAACTTCTCTTTTCTCTAGCCTTATTTTAACTTTTTCATTGTTAAGCTCGCCAAGACGCATATTCGCAATCCTTAATTCATCATTAATAGCTCTATATTCTGGGTTTAGATTGTTCCATTGTTCGATTTATTTTCAAAAGCTTGTATTTATCTGCATTACCGGAAGCATCTTGTCGTAACTCTGTCAGTTTATCTTTGTATATACCCATGTCTTCTGGCGTCATCTTCTCAGCTGGTATTTTATCATCTTTCCACATCTTTAGAATGCGATTCACGACTCACATTTTCGGGCTCTGCGCTAGAGCGACCTCCTAATACTTCTCTCATAAATTCATGTCCTCCTTCTTTCTCATTAATGTGGACAGCTTATAAAATCCACCTCCTCTATCTTTAGACAGCTTGAGGTTTTATAATACAGCTTTCCATCCCTAACCTCAGATTCCGTAGCCAATACATCTAGTGCATCCGGATCAGTAATTTATTATAGTCTAAGAATTGTCTAACCTTATATATTTTGCTTCCTACTCTAAGTTCATCCAAACGACCCACCTGCGGGCTATCGCGTGAGCCAGCCTGGGAAGGACCGGCTTCTGCAAAAGTATCATCGGTAAAAGATGTTTCAGCAGTAACATCATCATCGTCATTTACATTTGCATCATTGATATCCTGGAGTGCTATATTTTCTTCTCCTCCTTCTGCCATATTGTACTTTCTATATTACTACAATTATTTTTTATCATCCCTTACATATACAGTAAAAAAATGCACATCTCAGTTGTTGAAAGCGTTGAACAATTGGCTGACTATATCGAAAGAACAAGTGCTGCATATCGACGAAGTTATAAATTAATGGGTCGAATTGATATGGCTCTTAATATTACTAAGGGAATTCTTGTAAGCTCTGCTGTAATAGCAGCAATTCCAACAGTTCCGGTACTGTTAGCCTTAACTCCTATACCAGGTGTTGTTATTGATGTGATACAAGGGAAAACTGGTGTAGCAAAGAGACGAGAGAAATATAAACATTATTATGTTCAATATAAACAGCTGCTTACACAAATACAAGAAAAAGGCGCAACCCTTCGGAACGAGGAGGCTCCGGGGTCAGAACTTATTCAGGACATATTTCATCAGGCGCTAGAAATACAAAAACAAGAAGGATTTAGTCCACCTCTGGAAGATATTTACGACATTATGGATTGAATGGATATGAAATTTAGTTCGCCCCGATAGGAACTTCGTGTTCAACATCAGCTAGACTCCGCGACCGGCCGGACTGACAACGGGTGTAAAGACCTTTATATAGGCTAGTTTGATGACCGGTTGACTCACACGGAATTTCCCGTACATGTATAAACATGTTGTGTGTGACTCAGAAGGGAATTTCCCTGCTTAGTTCAGGCTGCGCCAAACCCCTGTTGCGCATGCGTGAGTTCGTATATAGGTCAGGGTCACACTTTAGTTACATGGATGGTTAAATTTTCCTTCGCTTCATGTAGATAAATGAATAAAAGGGTGTAAAATTCTTATTTTTGTCCTGGAGGTCAAATATTCCTTACTACTAACAACTGTCAAAAAACTTGACAAAGTACCACTTCAGCTGTACAGACATGTCATTGCACTGGCAACGAAAACTATGGACAAGATTTACTTGGGACAACCCAACCACCGACTCAATAGCTGTGGCATGCAGCAGTCGCAGGAACTGCACACGAATGAAACAGCAAAGTGTGAATCCAGCTGCTTATGGGAAATGATGTAACCTAGTACATAAGATAAAACAAGAGCCTAACATGGCATTGCCGATACAATTTATCTGACTGGAGTTGTACTTTACTCCAGCATATATCTATATATAATATCTATATAATATATATATATATATATATATATATATATATATATATATATATATATATATATATATATATATATCATATAATATATATATATATATATATATATATATATATATATATATATATATATATATATATATATATATATATATATATATATATGTCGAAGTATACAGATGTCCTCGTAGGAAATTACAGTGCTCGATGTTCTTTAACGTACTAGTACCTAAAATTAGAATTCGCCTTAAAACGCGCGTTAACATAAAGAAAAGGAGTGAAATGAGAATTTCCCTTGTTGGAAGTGACTAAAAGGGTAAATCAATGTGACCGGCACATAATAATAACTCCTATCGAAATGGTCAAAGTGTCCAAGTGAAGCTGGCTACCGACAGCCTTCAGATACTGGGAAGACTACATATTTACTGGGAGACATTCTGTGCTTAAATTTACCGAAGCCGCTCCCTTAGTGATGTTCCTTTATACTAGTATATGATTGGGCATACCACCAGAACTAAAAGAATGTGATCATAGTAGGGCACGTATAACTGAAGCGATTCATACTTCCTGTGTGTTACCCGACAGCGCTGCTTACGTATTGACAACGGACAGTGGTGACAATTGCCCAGTCTGTCCGATGACGCCACTCGCTGGCAAATTCGACATAGTTGAATAACCCTGCTCTAAACGCATATAGCATATTTTCTCTCAAGCTTTAGCTCCCTAAACCACAAAAGTGCATGTTAAAGACAACAAAGATCAATATGTAGGTACTATAGTTGAAAATTGCAACAAATCGTCCTGCTGAAACGTGAATTGGGGCGTACTTGTAGATTCGACGTACACGCCCTGTAACAGCTTAGGGGAGAACCATTTGATTTCTGGGTGGGTATGGAGGAAGTGGGTATGGGAGCAATTTTTTTTCCTGTCAGAGTGACAGCAGGTTTTTTTCTACTGTTAGACCTGCATCAATTTTTTTAAATGGAGTAGCAGTGCAATTTTTTTTATTGGTCATCAAGTTTGTAATGCGTTGTATATAAGGGAGTCGTCATTATTTACGGCCTGACACTCCGAAATTTCGAGTGACCCCCCTCGCCAACCATGATGAATTTGAGTAACCTCCCTCTCTTACTCTGAAATTTTAACTTAGAAAAGTTAAATAACAATACATGTAATTGTACAATTTACAAAATACAGCAATAGTAAAGACCTTTCAAATCCTGATGTACCCTGCTAGACTATCATAAGTTATCTCATGATGGTTCGGCGAACCCATCAAAATGAAATTCAAAGTCGCAATAAAATAAAGATATAAAAGCTCATGCAGTATATAACCATATAGTATATTGTTTAATTTGAATGGGTATTATGACAGGGTTTTCACTGGGATGTCTGGCCGGGCAGAATTTGAAAGTACACGGGTGAACACGCGAGAGGCTTAGGGGGAAAGTGTCACAAGGGCTTTCCCCTATCTTGCATGGACATTTTTAAGATATTGATGTGTGCAATGGTGCAGTCTGGTGCAATCTTAGAGGTGTTTTTTAATTTTTTTACTAAGTGAAACTGTTAGAATATCCCAAGGGGGAGAGCACGAGAGGGGGTTTCCCTCTCTCGTATTAACAATTTTGAGAAATTGATGTGTTTAATGGTGCAATTTGAGAGGAGTTTCAGGTTATTTTGCACTCGGTAGAACTGTTTGAAACTGACATTGAACACTGCAATATTTTTTTACATTTTTTGCATGATCAGTGTTCGTGTCACAATATTCAACAACCAAACAATGACAATAAAATTTGTGAAAAACAGTTTTGTTTGCCAGAGACTGAAGACAAATGAATATACAGGAACGGAAAATCTGTGACCTTTTAGTGCCATTTCTCCAGCTGCCAGCTTCTAATAAAAAGCATGAATATGGTATGTTTAACTGTCAAAATGGTCATTGAACTGAGGTAAATTAAAACATGTTTCTGTGATAATAAGGGATGAATTCACAAAAGTTCAGTTTTGTCCAAGATCCTGTGAATATTTTGTGAAATTGATGTGCGCCACGGTGCAGATAGTGTCTATGCTATTGAGATATTGCAACAGAAATCCTGAAATATGATTTCTTGGGTCAGAAAAGGGATGGAAAACATTGAGTGTACTGAGGTGTAAAGTAGACCTATGTAGTGCATGCTTATATCATAAGTGCTGGGAAAAAAACATAAGAATTGTTTGTGGTAAAAAACATTTGCGCCGCCTATGGCGGCGCGCCGGCAAAGAATACATGAGAATAGGGTTTCCAAATTTTGCTAATTTCTGGTGCATTGTGACAATTTTTTTTTCACTTCTGTCTGTTATGACAATTTTTGTTTCTCAGGCCATGACAGGATCAATTTTTTTCTTCTATCTCACCTGGCGACAATTTTTTTTTCTCAAAATCCTCCGTACCCCCCCCCCCCAGAAATCAAATGGTGTTCCCCTAAGACGGCGGTGGAGAAATAGCCAGTGCGCGGCATTTTTGACATTGCGTCTCTAATTACAATGCGTCTCTAATTACGTGCACTGTGGAATCGAATGACATGGTTTCGCTTGCGGAGCAAAAGCTGGTGGGAAGATATAGTTCTGCGTTCATGGGATGATACATTTATGGATTGAAAACTTTCGATAAGTGTAAACTTAAGTTTCAGACGTTGTTTTTTTTGTGCGAATAGGGTGACAAGTTCAACTTCAATGTCTCTACTTTTGCAGAGTTGATTCCTCTATGATGGACTCTATTACCGCTTAGCTGTTAATTGCACCCGACAGTGTTGGCAACACCTCGATTTAGACAATGTGTCTAGTTCGTCTAATGCCAATGCTTCAAAGCAATTAATTGTAAAAGGTCATAGGTCTGCATTTCGTGGCCTATATATTCCCCGGAGAAATAACCCATTGGAGAGGTTGTCGGACAAGTTTGTCGGGGTATCAAGAAAACGGACAAGCTTGTCGAACAGAACGCCGCGTCGGACATCAGAGGTATCGAAGACAACATCGGACAAGTGTGTCACGGGTGTCGATCGACTACATGGCTTTCGATTCTACTGGTCGACTCAGGAGGAAAAAAATCACAGAAAAATTAGTCAGAGGAAAGCATGAACGAAATTAACAAAATCAGTGTATGTCTCATTGTACTTGTCCGCGTAAGCTTATTTTTAACCACAGGCTTTGTTTCTTGTATATGGTTTTACTGTCGGTCTGGTCCCATTCTCATTAATATTTATATTACATATTCCACCATGTGGCGCTCAGTTAAGTGAAAAGTATTAAACTTTCTCAACTATAGTTTCGTAACAACCATAAAATGATTTGTTTTAATGATTTTATGAACTGATATCGTGATGTACTTATTTTAACAGTATTCGGTAAATTATTCCATAACTTTGCACCCATGTACGAAATTGCAAATTGACCAAAAGAGGTATGCATTCTAGATAAAGATAGATTCGCGCCAAATTTGAATCTAGTATCATAACAATGATCTGCCATTTCATAATTATCTTGTATAGGAAAAGGAAAATTATGATGCAACAAATCAAAAAAAATATCCCAACAAGAAGTTTGTGAAGTTTATAAACATCTAAAATTTCCAAGTTTTGAAATAAGGGTGAGGAAGGCTCTTGGAATCCAGAAAAAAGTTATCGCACGTACACACATTTTTTGAGAGATATAAATAATATTCTAGTATGATGAATATGTATTACCCCAAACTTCGAGACCGTACATTATATTAGGTAAAATTGTATAATAAAACAAGTACATTTCTTGGAACATAATTTCTTAATTTGAATAAAATCCCTGCTTTTCTTCTTATGCATTTATTTATTTCGGCAATATGTTCTTTCCACGTTAGATGTTTATCAATTATCACTCCGACAAATGATGCCTCTGAGGCCTCGTTTATTGAATGTGAAACAACTGTGAAAAATTACATAACTTGTTTCAGAAGTATTTATTGTCAACTTATTAGCATCGCGCCAGTTTATAACATTCTTAAGATGGTGATCAACTGTAGATAGATCTACGTTCGATATGTCTGCTGGAAAAGTATGAAAAAGGTTTGAATCATCTGCAAATAATCGAAAATCAAAGTACGCAGTATTCAAAGATTATTTCTCAGAAGCAGTTGCCGCAAGTCTCCAGCAGTCCCATCCAACGGGTGAGCTTGTCAGTATCTGCTCAAAAGTTTTAAAACCTCAGTTGTCTGCCTCGGAATCCAAACATACGCAATTGTGTGATGTGTTAATTCATGGCCACTCCATTTTGTTGGGCGACGGTTGTTATTTGGCTAAAATTCCATGGCCTTTGGTCCATAGGCGCAATGCAGCGTTATTGTTCTCCGTACTTTAGTGACAGTTGAAAGAACGCTAAATTATCAGGTTCATCTAGCCAACGGAGCTGTTCATCGAAAAGGGGCAGGGGAATCCTTTTATTTTTTGAGGACAGTGGATTTTTAAGGGCAGTGAAACAATATTTTAACTGGTGTGTGGCAGGTTTTGTTTGTAGGCAGGGTAAAATCACATGATTGGCGTTGGGAACGGGTTATCAACGACTGGCGAGAGGAAATTGCTCGTAAACTTGTACAGGACAAGTACTTTTACGATATACGGCGGAAACGCAGTGATGTGTCTCGCGGTAGCTAAAGAGTACACCAACAACCGCACACTATCAAAAATACAGGCAAGACGCAAATAAAATTATTATTATTATTATTATTATTAAAAATTCTTGAAAAACGCACTACACATACGTCACAGTGCGCTGTACAGAACACACAAAAGAATAACGATTTTACAAAATACAAGTGTCAGGGATAAAACGCACCACACGAGCAGTCATGCGGTGAAGAAAATGTACCGCAAAGCGTAAACAAATCACTGATAATACAGATTAAAAAGATAGGTTTTCAAACCGCGTTTAAAAGACTCAACATTTCTTGCAGTACGAATCTCTACAGGCAACATATTCCACAACGATGGCGCACACACTGAAAAGGCTCTCTGGCCGTATGCTTTACTGAATTTTCCGCGAGGTGGAATCAGACGTAACTTGTCTGCAGAACGGAGATCTCTTGAAGGAACATATTGCTCTATCAGCTCTGTCAAATACACAGGTGCAAAGCCTCTGATCAATTTAAAAGTAATTAACATAATCTTGAACTTAATACGTGCTTCAACAGGCAACCAATGTAAATCAACTAGTACAGGTGTAATATGATCAAATTTGCGGGAACGGCTGACTAAACGTGCTGCGGCATTTTGAAGAGATTGCAAACGGTGGAGCTGATCTTTGTTAATTCCATACAAGAGACTATTACAATAATCTAACTGAGATGTTACAAATGCGTGGATCAATGTCTCGGTAGTGTCCTGATCGAGAAGGTTACGGATCTTGCCAATTCTATATAATGAGTAGTAGCCATTTCTACAGACGTGGTTTATATGATCAGACATAGCACCATTCCTGTTTAGAATCGTGCCAAGATTACGTACAGAGTTTGAAGGGATGACATCAGTGTCGCCGATCCTTAGGCTAGATAGTCCCGTCGCATCAGATTTCAAGCGTGACGAGAAATGGACCACTTCAGTTTTGTCATCGTTCAGAATGAGTAAATTTGACTTCATCCAGCTACGTACATCGTCGATACATTCCTGAAGAGAGGCGAGTACGTCATCCGGTTGCCTACAAATAACATAGACTTGGGTGTCGTCTGCGTACATCATACAATCCAGACCATGGCCTTCGATGATATCCTCTAAAGGTGATGTATATAGTGTGAAAAGGATTGGCCCGAGTACCGATCCCTGTGGCACACCATACTTCATTGTCGAACTGGACGATGTTACATTGCCGACTTTGACACACTGATTGCGATCTGACAGATATGATTAAGGAGAGCTGATGTACGGAGTCTTTCATCTGTTTATGGTGCGAATAAAATGAATTATGAGGATTCAAAGTTTTTTGATGGACAGGGGATAATCAATTTGTTTGTCATCGGACACGGAAGCTTTCCTTACAGAGGAGAAACAGCATAAATATATGTCGGGACGTTAAATTGAATTTTGTAAGGGAGGGGAAGCAGATTTTTCCCTATGGACGGCACCCTGTGTAGAGCTATTACTCTTTGAACTTAAAATTGGCCAGTTAACATCTTTAGTCCTATTTAATATAATCTGTCATGGAAAGAAAGATGTTTTTAGAGTGAACTGCTTGTTGGCTGCCCCTGAATAATGTGTTTTATATAACATTATTACCTATGAAGGAAAAGAAGTTCAGAAATTATCAACATGATAATAAAACTCATCAGAATTGCGTCGGATTGATATTCACTCCGGCTATTGTTTTGGTATTGGTTGAACAGAGATATTTATAAAAATACGATGTTGCAATTTCCATGCCAGTTTAGTGTGTGTTTGTGTGTGTATGTTCTTACAGTTCGATCAAACCTTAGTCCCTAGTCAAACCTTAGGCTTTAGTCCTCCATCCAGAGACTCGGTGATCAAAACAAATTTTAAATCGTGTTTACGTTGAGCATTTTTGGTCATATATAACCTAAAGCATCACCGAATAATCATCTCAATCCAAGAAAATGCAACTTTATCCAGACTTTTTAGGCATAGCTGCTTGTCCCTTCAACTTCTCTGGTCTACGCTAGTACTGAGGTTGCAACCAGCTTTCATTTCAGTTGATACAGTTACGCAATTGGCGCCTTTTTTCATGTTACAGGACTATCCCATCCCACTTTCCTAAGGACTCAAACTTAAATACCGGACGAATTTAACGATTGATACCTATCCTATAGTTCAACTCTCCCATCGGTATTTATAAATCTTTCCCCGTCATTTAAAAAAAATCCGGTGAGTAAAGGTTGAAAACAAACCATTAGGCCAAGAGCAGACGCATGCAGTTTTTTATTTATGTTCTCTATTATTTTGTTTCTTCTTCAACCACGTACTCAGCTTGGCAATCGAAACTGTGCTGGCGGTGGTAATGGACCGTCTTACTCCCATGAAATTTAACACGCATGCACGTATGTTCCAGTTAGGGGTCATGCGCGTATCATTTCAGTCAGTGACTTTTGCAGGAGACAAACGTTTATACGACCGCGTCGGACTTCAGTTTTACCGAAACCAGAACACTCATCAGAAGCATGAGCAGACGGGGTCGATTGTTGAATTTTACCACTAATGATGTACTGCAATGTTGTTTGAAAGGCAATTCGAGCGGTAGCTTGCTCAAGTACAAGCGCTGTAGCAGTGCTTCAAATTGGTCATCCCTCGAGAGTCAGAACTCACTCCGGACTTGCCATTGTCAAGCCTCGGACATCTCTATCCTGTAGTGGTACGAGTATTTCACAGATGACAATCTCAGAACATTGTGATGATACTGTGACTGTCATTTGCATATTTAATGACCTTTTGTAATTAGTGACATAACTCTGAAATTCCCGCATCAAATTTGATGATACATGCAAAAACTATTGATCTGATATATATCTAATTATACTGAAAAGCATTGGGCAGTGTTAAGTTAACTAATGGCTCATTTGCATATTTTATGAAATTTTTGTAATTAGTCATATAACTGTGAAATAAATCCACCAAATTTGACGAAATCTGCTGCAAATACTGATCCGACAGATATCTAACTCTGGTGTAAAGCATTTAGTAGTGTGAAGTTAGTTAAGGGTTCATTTACATATTTTCTTTAATGAACTTTGTAATTAGGTTATAACTCTAAAATTATGCCACAAAATTTGGTGAAACCTGCTACAGACATTGATCTGATAAATATATAATTGTGCTTTGAAACATTGAGCACTGTCAAGTCAATCAAGCGTTCATTTGCATATTTAATGAAGTTTATCATTAGTGATCTTACTCCGAAATTACAGCATTAAATTTGATGAAATGCGCTACATATGTTGAGCTGATATATATGTAATTGTACTAAGAAGTATTGGGCAGTGCTAAGTTAATAAATAGCGCATTTGCATATTTTATTAAGTTCTGTACTTAGTCATTTAACTCTGATATAAAAGGACCAAATTTGATGAATTCTGCTGCAGATACCGATCTGACAGATATCTGACTGTGTTTTAAACCATTTAGAATTGTGAAGTTAATTAACGGTTCATTTACATATTTAATGAACTTTGTAATTTGGTATATAACTCAAAAATTACGGCGTCAAATTTGGTGAAACCTGCTACAGATATTGATCTGATAAATATCTTATTGTGCTATGAAACATTGAGCAGTCTCAAGTTGATTAACGGTTCATTTGCATATTTAATGAACTTTGTAAATAGGGATATTACTCCAAAATTACAGCATTGAATTTAGTGAAACGTGTTGCATATGTTGATCGGATAGATATCTAATTGTCCCATGAAGTATTGAGCAGTGCGAAGTTAATAAACAGCTCATTTACATATTAAATAAAGCTTTGTAATTAGTGATTTAATTCTGAGAGTATTAGTGCAAAAGTTGATGAAACCAGCCGCATATAATGATATAACAGATATCTGACTGTTCTGTTAAGTTTACTACTATTAGTGAATCTGTTGTAAAACACATTAGCACATTCAGTTCACATCTGGTAATGTATTTGCTATAACTTTAAACTGGCGTGTACAGCGCTTTTGAATACGTCATTGCAGAATTATCGCTTTAGAAATTTGACAAATGTTGAACGTTAAAATACTATAATTATATTATATTATATTATATTATATTATATTATATTATATTATATTATATTATATTATATTATTTTATATTCTATTCTATTCTATTCTATTCTAATATGTTATGTTATGTTATGTTATGTTATGTTACATTATGTTACGTTACGTTACGTTACTTTACGTGACGTGACGTGACGTGATGTGATGTGATATGATATTATATGATATTATATGATATTATATTATATTATATTATATTATATTATATTATATTATATTACATTACATTATATTATATTATATTATATTATATTATATTATATTATGAGGTTATCCCTCGATATCACCTCTTGGTGGGGTCGTATTGCTGCGAGTGCGGTTGTGGGCCGCATCACACGAGTCGAAGACGAGTGTGATGCGGCCCATGACCGCACGAGCGGTTCCAGATCATGATATATCATGATCTGGAACGCGTTTAAATACAGTTAACAGAATGTGAAGTAACATGTTTCGTTTCGTTGTATTAATGTTACCATAGGTCTGTTTCTTTCCCTTCATATTGGCATGACTTGTGATTTTAACCGATTCTTTCGAGCATCGAAATAAATTGATTAAAACTTTTCAAATGAAGGTGTTTCAAGTCCCAGTAGGCCTCGGTTCACGCGAAACCAACATTCTATAAAGCCATGCCTGTTATGATTAGGCTTTCTCGCTGTCTGTTATATTTTCATTTGAATCCATTAGGATATTTCTCGAGAATTAGCGTTATCATTGTTTTTGTCCGTGTCCATATTAAGAGTTGCTTTCAAGTTGTTTTTATCGTCAGATGCTTCAATATTGGAAAAATCATCAACCCAGGTCGCCACTCACCTCAATGTCAAACATTTGTCGCCCTAATTTGGTGGAAAAAACATGTGCATTAATATGAGGTACCGTTTAGTGTTGTCGGCTGAGAAAAGAGAACTCAGTGCAGTGGACATCTGACAAGTATGTTAGGAGAATCATTCCAACGCAAGGACAAAAAAGCAATAATGACTACGGTGGAATTTTATTTCATACCATCAACCACTGGCACCACCGTAGTTGAAACGCTTTTATTAGTGTAGTGGTAGCATGGATGTACCAAAAGAGTGCCTCTTTGGTAGCAGTTGTCCGGATAAAGAGAAGAGGCCCAGATGATTAAATGTTGGGGACTATAGCCATCGATCGATATAATTTATTTGGTCACGTTTAATGAGTTTGATTTTTTTGAGCGTTGAGCGGTTGAGCGTGTCTTGCCTTCCCTAACTACTGTGCTGATTTCCTGCGACGGATACCTTCAATTACAATATTTCTCTCCACCTTTCTCACTGGCCATTTTGAAATCGTGTTTTTAACCCACAGTTCAGTGCACGCCACTTACCGTCCAACGTGAAGCCGTGACCTTTTAGTAGATCGCTAGACGTTCGCAATGTTTCCGCATAAATTTTATAGCGCAACGATCGAGCACATTTCTTATAAAAATTGGTGCCCGCGCCGAAACGAATTGTTTTTGAATTCGAGAGGTTTTAAACGTCACGGATTCAAGTCAGACGGTAAGGGGCGAGCAATGAACTGTGGATTAAAACACGATTGCGAATGCAGTTTTTACAGCTGGAAAATGATATACTCTCATTGCTCTTTTCTCCGTATTTAAGTAAATGACGTGATGCTGACTGATTTATCTTATCTTCTGATAAGGTAGACACCTCAGTCCATTAGGCAATCTTTATGGATTTATGACGGTACGTAGCATGTGTTCACGTGATCGAGAATTGCAATTCAAGTGTTGAACAAAGCATGCAAAGGAAGGGTAGACTGTTGGCTGCTTGGTCAATACCAGTGAATTAAGTGACGTCATCACCCAGATTGTTACTGATAACGTATCCGATGATCCAGTATTGTGGCAACAGATGTTTTCTACAACTACAAATTCAATCTAGGCTGGCACTTCTCTGAAAACTGTAAAATAATAATAGCATAATGTACCCCCTCCCGGCCAATAATTGACTCAATGAGCAAACTTTGAATTCAATAATGTACTTCGCGTCCGCTTTGTAGTCGCTTTCTCGTCATGTCGAGATTAACTGATCAATAAAAATGTGATGGTTACTGATTAAAACATAGATAGTGTGGACATTGACTGGCTAAAGGGGACAGCAAAAAATCCAAATCTGTCGTATATCAAATAAATAAAAACATATTGCTTGTTCAATTTTACAAAATCGAGGAATCTTGCACATTCAGCAATTGCCCCCGTTTTGCATCCATGCGACACACATGAAAAATATAATCTTGAGTAGATTTTCGCTATGACAATCTTGAACTGTGTGATTTCGACCTAGAGTTCTTTGGCCATGACGTCATCTTTTGAAGAACTCACTTGTTCCTATTTAGAACGATCCGATTTCGCTACTGGGACAGGTGACTGTAAGGCGTTGGATACTGGTCTGTTGCACGGCGCTACAGATGTGTTTGTAGGCACACAACGATTGTAAAGTCTTTAGTCCGTCCATATATAAAATGTGTTTCTAGTAACTCGACCCCCTGTATATAACCCTCTGACCCTAAATTGTTTTCCCATTTTCAAAAATCACGCATTACTTTTGCCAAATTTTTCTGTTTTCAAGTTTGATTGATCACAACATAAAACTAATAAATAAAAACGTTTCCCCTATTTCCTTAGGGCGTGTTAACGGCATTAACAATATATTTTCATATGCTAGCTACTCAATAAATACCTGGTGGTATAGCGAAGTCGCTGCTGTTACTCTAATTTTCAACGATGTGCTCTAAATTTACTGACAAGTATTTATATTTGCAAATAATGAGAGAATATGACGTCATTTGCAAAGAGCCCTAAACCAGTGCACGTGTTGGCCTAGTTGTACCACGTAATTATAACCATAGACCCCTTCTCAGTCTGTGTTATGATAGTCCCTTGGCAAAAAAGTTTGTTATCACACCGGGCAGCGAACCAGCCTATTTTACGAAACTTCAACAAAAGATGTTTTCAGTGTTTTGAAGTGTAAAAATACTATTAAAAGAATCGTGAGCAGAAAGAAATTGGAGGGGAGAGTAAAAGCTGTTCGTTAACTGCCGTTCCACCACAATTTTAAAACTTCCCTTCCCGACAAACTGTTTCCTCCCAACAATCAAAACTCCTTAGTTACCCTCTCCCCACTCCACTCTACTACAACAAAAATTCCCCTTTGTTGTTAGTAAACTGAATTAAAAACAAAAGTTTCCCCTGCAAAGTGAATGCCATTTTTTACGACCGGTTTCATTTGCTTCCCCTTCACACATTCACAGAAGATGAGCCAGGGTGACAGGTGTAGCCAACTGGTAAATGCCGTCGGTACATTTTACAAAATCATAATAAACATTCTTCGAAGGCTCATGTACTTATTTTACATATTTATGACCTTCCTGAAAGGAACATAAGCTGTAACTTGAGGCAAGTTTTTCAGTATTCTGCTTCTGTATATCAACTACCGTGTCTGACCCTAATCCGTTTGTCATGCTGAAATTTCGAGTATTCTTTTTGTCAACACAGCTTTATGTGTGTAGTGATAATTGTTTATTGTTTACAAATGAATTCTAGTCCGGACTTGAATACAATTTTCAACAATAACAATTGAGATTATACTTCTATAGGTTGTGTTGATATGCTAAATACTTGGCATTAAATTACAGTTTAGGGATTCAATGCAGAAAGTGTAGGGAAACCACAAAACAAAAGTTCTCGAAAAATAGCTAAAAGATGCAGCTCATGGAGCTTTAACATTTGGCGTGAAAAGTGAAGCTGTTCGTTGACTGCCCTCCCACTGGCACATGCGGAAAATGTGCCCTGTAAGTGAATCATGATGACCTCCAGTATCTATGGTCTATCCGCTTCCCACTCCCCCATCAGTGCAAGTTCCCCACTGCCTTCTCCCACCACTGAAAGTTCCCCTTTCCCCACCAGATGAACATGTACATATTCTAACATGCACATTTCATTCATACAACTATTTATCTCTTACCCTGTGTTTGTTTAGTCAGTGCATAGGGTGTGATATACACTCGAAAGCTATCGGACTATCATCTCAACCTTCGGACATTGCTCCTCTCTGTTAATGTTAGACGCTTAATCTTCCCTGAAGTTCTGCCAACCATGGTATTCCTATAACAACTCCCCACCTACTGTAACAACTGAAATTTCTTCCCCACCCATTTAAAAGAAAATAATTTTTCTCCACGCCCGCACAAAATCTGCACACGAACAGCTTCGTTAGCTGCATCTGTAAAGTTCAGAGAAGAATTCGGCGAACTGGTTGGCTTGAACTCATTGTTTTTACTGAATTGTATCCAAGCAACCCATCGGATAAAAGGTAGCTATAGTCTCAGAATCCGTAAGTTGCTGTAAATAATGAGAATCAACCGATATGGAGATACTAAGCCCTTCGAAATGCTGCCACAGGTCGACAAATTTCACCCGACAAGGGGAGTCATTATGTTAATGACCCTTGTGACCCTGACCAGAACTGGATACAGCTGTAAATCAGATTGTGTACCTACTACTGAACAGCATCGCTTGATTCAGAGTCTATATCCATAAACATAAGCGACAGTCTGTTTCAAAATGCCAATCAATCCAGATTTGCAAAAAGAAAGAGATGGCGCAAGTTTTCCAGCAGAAGAACTGACGTATGTGACAGATGGAGGAAAAGACAAAACCAGGAGACGACGTTACATTCGTAAGTTACAAGTTGTGTTTCTTTGTGGACCGGGGAGGCTGCAGCGCGGTGCCTTGCGCTGTCTGCTCGGTATACAAGTGCAACCTTGTTTTCCGAATCCAAAGGTCGAGCATGTCTGTCGGAAATACCCGCAGCGGCATCATTTTACAAGTGGTATAGCCACTGACTGATGACGTCAAATACTTTATATGAGCTGTGGCCCAGTGGTTAGGGTAACGGACTCACTGTCAGAGGGTGGTGAGTTCAAGACCCGGTTCAAGACCCGGTAGATCCAAAGTAACGGACTCACTGTCGGAGGATGGTGAGTTCGAGACTCCAGCACGGTGTTGTGCCCTTGAGCAAGGCACTTCACTCCTCAGTGCTCCATTGGGGGTTAGTGGGTTATTACCTCATCCTGTAATTGGGCTAACGCCTGTTGGATGATAGTTAAAATAAAACAATAGCCGTGCACAAAACACAGACGCCTTGTAATTACAGTACTGACTAACTAATAACGTTAAAATAAAATAAATTTCCACTTCCTTCCAATAACTTTAACAATGTTAAACTGCTTAGTCTTTGCGTCGGGTGAAGCATAGTAGGAGTTAGATGTTAGCTGACCAAATTGTCAGATCTTCGCACCCAAATTCGTGGCCCCCACTGTGCTTCACTCGATAAAAATCAAGCAAATGAAGGGTTTTAGGGTTAGGGTTACTTAGTTCACGTGATCGCCGAAATAATTCTGTCTCATTTCAGGTACAATATAGCCTATCTCAAACATTATTCATCAAATTTTTTGTCATGTACAATCTGATCCAAACGGCAATGGACCCCTTTTCAATTCAGTAGTTACCAAGGACTCCACACTGTTACCTAAGAGAAGTCAGGGTACATGCAAGAAGCAATCAATATCATGGCCAAAAAAACTTTCTATGTTCCATTTGCATTATTTATGCTACAGACAAAAATATAACATCTGTACATTTGTTCAAACTCTGTAAATGATTAGTTTAATTTTTGTCGAGAACTTTGTTACCCTTATCTTTGCGATCATGCCTCCGAACAGATTGATGGCCCAGCTGTATTATGGAAATTTATGAATCAGGGATGTCATAAATCATCTATGATTCTATCGTTAATCCAAGTTTGGAAAGTTAAAATACAGCTTGGGTCGACAGACTTTGGGTGTTCGGTGTCACCGGTGGCTATTTCTGCTTGCTTTTTAATTTCTGTCGCCCGGCATGATGCCAATGCTTTATCAATCTGTTCGTCCAGGTTTCACTATTATTCTGATGAATGGTGGGCTAATTCTTCGGTATCGAAGTCTAATCAGTTCTCTCATTTGACCGTCAATAATCCTCTTAAATTTGTTGATCTTCAAACCTTCGACCACACCAACACCACAAGGCATGTTGATGCATGCCAAGCGAATTTTCAAATTTATTAGCAAGTTATCTTTGTTATTTCATGTGGCTGAAACATTTTGGATATAGAAGCCGAGGCGTGGACGTCACTTTCTCAGCATATTTCAGTTCTTTGTTCTTTGAGTTAACAGTCCAACTGATCGTCCCAACGCTAGCATAAAAGCACATTGCGCAAGCATGTTCATAAACCGCAATTCGCTACATAGCCTGGTGATCAGGTCGACAAGCGTACTTGTGCTCATCATTTTAAACCTATGCAATCCCTCCGCCATGTTCAGTAGAAACTGAAAAAAATCTGAAACTCGACTTAGTGACCTATTTATCATCTGACCCCTGTGATTCTAATAAAGGCTTATAACACAACAAATCAACAGGTTGCCGTTCTGTTTTCGTAAAACTTACCTTTATAACATTAGTCAAAACATTGTTTAAAATCAAACTAACACAACAATATCAGAGATGTTAATTGATTTGTCAGAGAGTGGTAGTCCTTTAAACAGCAAGGGTTTCATATAGCCATAGGATTTTTCTTCATTGCAGTGCAGAAAGCAAGTCATCCAATTCATGTTGTCAAGGTTTAGAAATAAAATATATCGTAGAATACAGCTATCTGAAGTGCTTCTGTATATTCGATGAAATCATTTTTTGACTACAAATCATGATTATTCATAAATTTTGAATAAGTAGTTTCATCACTGCAACTTTGAGTTTGGATTTTGATGCTGAGATCTGGCATATATATATATGTACTGAACATTGAACTCGTCAGTGAACTTTGAGCTCATGGTTTTGTCATTGTTGTTACTATGCATCCACCTTACTCTAATCAGGTTGATTTGAAAGAATGTCAATCTTGAAGAAAATCCTTGTTTAAAGCAAGCTGTTATTTTGATATATGTATTTATTTTCCTGTTATACAATAAAAGGGAATCTTTTAGCTTATAGGCAATACATTGGCATGCCTACATTCTGGACTCTCAATTGTGTGCATAACACCTTTGTCATTTCATCAAGAGCGGCTTCGGCTGTAGTTACTAACAGCTGATAATCAATTTGTCAACACCCTTAGGGTATACCACGGCATATCAAAATATTTCTGTCGTCAGAATAATACAATACAGTTGTAGTTGTATACTGTATATGAGCTGTCGAACGAGTAGCGTAACAGCCCTCTAATATTAGTTTTTCAAAGTTATCGTGGAGGGCAGCATTACAGACATAACGTACACAGTACTGTGAAGCAACTTTTACAATATAAAGAAGTATAACATGCTTCATCAAATGTATCGGCATTTAGAAAAAAAGCTTCCAATAGATAGTGTTAGTGTGGCGTTAAATTTAAGCTATCTTTCTGAACTTGGGTCATGTGGGGGTCAAACCCACCTGTGTAACTGTGCCAGGCATTGCATTCTGTTGAATCTAGCTCAGAATATAAGCTCACTGTCCAGGAGCCACTGGAGCACGTCCGGTTTACTGTTAGGATAAAATATTAGCTGTTTTTAAGGATACAAAGAGAACGTGATATAATATTAAGGTGTTATATCAATGTAAATAGTCTGTTATTTACTGATCACCCTAAATCCCAGCAAACACGTCAACAATCACCATTGATAACAATGGATTTGTTTCATCAATGATGAAAGTGTTAAGTGTATTTGTGTTGTTGCTGATGTTTCCCCTACAGAATCTCTTGCTTTGAATGACCCAGATTTTCAAATTGGAGAGAGAGCCTTTCTTTTCAGGGATGAAGAATATGCCCTCGGTGTGAAGACTGGCATCCTTGTTGAAAAGAAAGTTGCACAGCATAATTTCAGGAATGAAGATGAAAGGACAATATTTAGAAAGTGAGTTTCGGAATATGCGAGTTAGTGTTACTAAGCCAGCCGCTGGATATATAATCAGACAGGTGAAGTGAAAGATAGCCCCACACTCTCTTTTATATCTTTGGGACGTACTATTCTATTTGTATAGGAATAGAATGGTACCGCCCAACGATATAAAAGAGAGTGCGGCTGAGAATCCTTTCACTTCATCTGTCTGATGATTGCAGGATGCATGAAACTTAAGTAACAGACATTATTACTTTGTAATTGAAGTAATTTGCATTGATATTTATCGCGCACTATAATATCCCACGAGGACAACTTCATATTTCGATAGATATAGATGTAGATATATCTTTACATATATCATATGAAGATAGATGTGACTCGATTAAGATCAAATAAAGTTTACTCTGTATATATATATATATATATATATATATATATATATATATATATATATATATATATATATACATATAAGTAAACAAATTACTTCAAGTACAAAGTAATGAATAATAATAAGTAATAGATTTCATATAATTTTCATAATAGTAAGTAATAGATTTCATATTTATAATGCTCTGCTTAGCATCGAGCACTGTAATTTCCAACGAGGACATCTGTATACTTATATATATATATATATATATATATATATATATATATATATATATTATATATATATATATATATATATATATATATATATATATATATATATATAAGCTGTGACATTTCACCTGCTGCCAGCTTCGAATGAAAAGCCTGAATACGGTATGATTAGTTGTCAACATGGTTAATGAACTGAAGTCAATTAAAACATATGTTTCTGTGATAATAAAGGATGAATTCCAAACAGTTTAGTATTTTCCTAGGTCTTGTGAAAATTTGAGAAATTGATTTATGTATTGGTGCAGTGTGGTGCAATCTGAGACGTGTTTTCGATTTGTCTTTCACTAGTAAAAGTGTTAGAACACGCCAAGGGTACGAGCACGAGAGGGGGTGTCTCGACCAATCAGATCGCTGTATTTGCACCATCAATATACTGGTATGGTGATACTGGTATTCGACTTCGTCTCGTGTCTGACGCAGCGCAAATGACACTCATGCTGATACGACACAGGAGCAGGCGATATTAGGTATTATATCATACAAGTATATATTGATGGCGCAAATACAGCGATCTGATTGGTCGAGACGCGAAAAGAACCGTGGTATATTGGCAATATACCATGGCTGGCACACGCGTGAGCACTCAACTTGAACAAAAATCCGTTTTTTGACGTTCCAAGCCAAATTTCAATATACTGTTATGATATAATAGCAATACATCACACCCAGCGACTGAATACCACTCAATTTTGACCAATTCACTTCATATATGCATTCGCTATCGCTCGTGCATATATGTCGTGAACTGGTTAAAAATCTCATGGTATCAGCTTACCGTTCCTGTATGTGCTTTATTACTTAAATAACCTCTAAATATCGCTGTTATTATTATTGGTTTTTATCATAAAGTCAGAGTGAATACTGGCGTGAAACGTCAAAAAGGGAATTTTTCTCTAGCTTTCTCTAGCTGAGAGCTTGTGCCTGTTCCACCCGTGTCATATAGCATGGTTATATTCAAGTCTTGACTAATCAGATCGCTGCATTTGCACCACCAATATACTGGTATGATATCATGCACAATATATTGCCTGTATGTTCAATTCATGACTTGCAGGGACCTTCATCAGAGGACTTGAAACCACAGCAACTTATTTGCCGCAGTCGCAGGAATTCATTCTCCATAGCCCTACTTTGACGTCTATGAAATGGTGGCCTGGAAACTGTAAGTTAACGTCACTTAGATTGTTCAAGTATCTTAATTTCTTGTATAAGAAAAGGCTAAAGTATCAGGTAGAGTGCGCCTCTGGGACAGATATTTTAACTCACAAACTTTAAGGAAATATTTTTGTCTGCTACTTGTGGGGCTCATTTTGAAGCTCACGGAAAAACTCAATTTTTTTAAGTACGGTATATACGGTCTATAAGTCTAAACTTTTGCCTCATGTTGGCAACTTCATTAAAAGTGTTATGATCAACATCATGAACAATATTCAACACAGATTAATTCCAAAGGTCATTAAATATATAAATATGTAATTAGCTGAAATAAAAATACTAAATTTCTTTCACTGCTGTCATTGTATCACCACTTTACATAGCAAGTGGAGTCGCCTTTGGTCAAGTCATTCAAGCTATATATGCCAAACTGTGAAAACTTATTATATATACAAATTATAAATTATCTGACATGAAAATGCTAAATATATTTAACTTTTACAACATAATCGTCTCAGCAATATACATAACTTGTTTCATAAATGTTTTTTGGAGTCCGTCAAGTCTCATATCCCTATATAGCAAAGTTAGTTAAATATACAAATTAGTAACTTGCTGATGTAAAAATGCTTAACAACTTTCATTCATATTTTATAATATTTTTTAATGTCCATAGCATGTTCAATCGACTTTGATGAAGTCAAGCAAGATATATCCCTAATTAGAAAAGTTCGTTGAATATGCATATTCGTAATATGATGTTTTACAAAATCAAAACTGACCCTTTGTAATATTATGTCATCTACAATATACATAGGACGTTTTGTCAACTTAGGTCAAGTCAATCAAACGTACATCCCCTAAAAAAGACTGTTCGTTCGTTCGGTACAATTGACGTCCAAATTATTCATCAAAATAGCTTCTGTAACCTCACTGTACCACCTCTGAATTCTAATTGAATACTTTTCATATCGCTCAAAAAATGTATGTAAATGCAATTATGTTTTCTGGATTTCAAGAGCCCTCTCACCCTTATTCCAGAAGTTGTAACGTTTTAGATAATAACTTCACAAATTTCTTGTTGGGATATTTATTTTTGGTATACAGCACCAGAATTTTCCTTTTCCTATGTAAGATTATGAAATGGCAGATCATTGTTATCACACTAGATTCAAACTTGGTGCGAATCTATCTTTACCTAGAATGCATACCTCTATGGGTCAGTTTGCAATTTACCGAATACTGTTAAAATGAGTACATCACAATACCAGTTCATAAAAACATTAAAGCAGTCGTCGTTACAAGACTTTGTGAGAATGTTTAATACTAAATATTTCACTGAGCGCTACATGGTGTAATATTTCATGTCAACATTCAAGAGATGGTACCAAATACGATAAGCATAGATATTTTTCTGGTTCCATGTTTGCCTTTTGCCTACTTTAGCTTTTTTTAATACTGAACTTGTAAGTCAAAGATTTCAAAAAGGCAATAAGGTGAATGAATGAATGAATGTCGTGACGGTCGACGAATACGATATAAAACGAGGCATCTATTTTTAATATGCCAAAAAGCCAGGACTATTGATCTTATGTAAATTTACGAAAAAAATTGTTACTTTTTCATTTGATTTGAACTTTTTCATTTGATTTGAACTCTTGACCCGTTTTCTGTGTCTGCATCGGGTAGTTTTCAACAAGTGTAGTGTTCGCGTTGCCTGTGAATATATGAAATGTTGATGAACATAATGCATATTTTATTGTAGCATACTGCGTGTGTTGTCAACGTAATCATGTAATCGGATAATCCCAAGTCATAAAAATGCTCGGTCTCGGGCGCTGAATTTCCGACGTTCGATCTCTCAGACGAACCTTTTCAGCATTACGTGACGAAATTAACCAAGTAAGACAACAAAGACACACAAGTTTATATAATATAATAGCAATAACCGCCGCTACAGGAGGGCATACTCTCGATTTTGGTACCATTCCCTCGATATAGCACTTGCCAATCGGCTCGTGTTATATGTCGTGCATTGCACCGAATATCCCGGACCAAAATCTCGCAAAACCCTGCAGCGGAAATTATTGCTTAATTATATGGCTACCATGCAGGAAGTCATATGATATTAATTGAAACATGCACATGGCGTGAGCTTCCAGTCGATGGTCAATAATACTTTTTTAACCATCCATCAGTATGTAAATTAATGTGAACTGATTTACTTAACCCTTTCACCACCATGGTTTGTCCCAAATCCATTGTTTTCTATGGTAAAGTCGGACCTGTACACAGGGAACTGGGGGTGAAAGGGTTAAAGGTACATGTACATTGCGCTTCAGGGACAAATGTTCGGACTCTCTTTTACATTTGTTTTCTGATCTACCACTTTTGGGCCTCATTATAAAGCTCGTAAAGTAAGAAAAATTTTCACCGTCATAGATCTTAAAAAATCGAAAATTTTATTATTCTCTATAGAGTTAACACAAGGATGGCGATCATTTTGAATTTCAGATATTGGTAAATTTTAGGTTGTCTGTTTCTCTGGTACAAAATTTTGCGCTGTAACCCCTGACTTTTATTCTTGATTTGTTAAGAGAATGGGTGAACGTTTCATTGAGGAAAGTTTCAGTAAAAGTTCAAGCCTTTCAATTTCGAGGCACATACAACCTGTCCATTAAGCAAGAACAAGCAATGCCTAAAAAGGACTTATTTTCCGCGTGCACTTTTACATGTACTTCAGTGCAGTAGTGCACATAAAAACTATGCAAATACGTGATGTAATGTGACACTGCAATACGTTAAGGGCTGTTCTCGGTGGCAGTTTTGTTACTAAATATAGCTGCACATGCATGACATCTGATACTGCTGCTAGAAATTCAGACAAACTTTGTCAGTGTTGCATGCATAAGTTATTGTTGCAGCTGGTTGTCTAAGTTGTTCATACTTTTTTGTATGTTAATCATATTTCAAGTCACGTATTACGTTGTGTTTTCGTCTGCTTGCATGTGTAATTTTACAAGCGTCATCTTAGTTTTCAGACAAACATTTATTTTTACATGTTAATGACAGAACTATGACATTATTGGAAATAGTCCACTCATCCCAAAACCCAAAGATATGGATTTCTTCATTGACTGTTAACATTTTCTCATTCCAGTGGGCAAAACGGTGAACCATGCCGTTGTAATGGCACAATTATTCATTAGAGGTAAAAAGCATGGAATCCATCCTTTTATCGTACAGCTGAGACAGACGGAAAATCACCAGCCTATGAAAGGTGCTTCGCTGTCTTAATTACTTTAACAGTTCAGCGTAAGTTTGATTAATGAACAGGTGTTGGAAAGCGCAAAGTTTCCTGTCATTGATCGGATTTGGCTATTCTGACCTTGACCTGACAGTCAAAATAGGGCATGCCTTTTAATGGAACAAGTGGTAAATTGATTTTCAATTCAGTTACCAACAACATTTCAGAAACTTAATAGTGTTGTCCCTCCTCCCCAATCTCTCTCTCTCTCTCTCTCTCTCTCTCTCTCTCTCTCTCTCTCTCTCTCTCTCTCTCTCTCTCTTCGCTCACTTCTCTTTTACTCATCAAGCCTTAAGCTCTAAGCTCTAACAAGTCAAATCTTTGGCGATCTTCGAGAAGTTAGGAACGAAAATAAATAATTGTCAACACAAACACAGCTAAAAAAGCAAATGAAATAAGCTAAAATATAGAATGATCTTCGTTTTGTCCACTAAAGGAATAACTGTTGGAGACATTGGACCAAAGTTTGGCTTCAACAGCAATGACAATGGCTTCCTTAAATTGGACCATGTTTACATCCCACGGGAAAACATGTTAATGAAATATGCAAAGGTATTTTCTTATAGATCATTTTATGTAAAAATACAAAAAAGTCCAAAAAAGGCAGGCACTCTCATGAGAAGGGCATACACATACATGTATGCACACCAGTTTTGAAACGGCACCTTTTTTACCTTATATTGATTTTTCACACAATGCAAACGGCACTTTTGCTTACTCATTTTTCACTTTTGACATCACGTGCTAAAATGTAAACATTTACCCTATACCATTTTGATGAAAGTTGTAGATTTTGTGATTAGTCATTTGAACTCTCTACCAAATACAGATCTGAATGCTCCTCCAGTACATATCATGTGTTCCATACACTTTTTCCGTGTTTTTTACGTGAAGGTATCGCCAGATGGTACATACACAAAGCCACCAACGGACAGGCTAGCTCACGGCAGTATGATGTACATCAGAGTGGCCTTCCTGGATGCTACAGCGGAAGCTCTTGCCAAGGCATGCACTGTAGCAATCAGATATTGTGTTGTGAGGAGACAAAGTGAAATGGAACCCGGGTAAATACATTTTGTCAAAAAAGCATCGGCTCAAAATGGGTAAAATCTGTTCTTGCCTCCGCAGAGTACCAACAAAACGGGTTCTAGCCAGTTTGTAGAGCTGCTCGCTTTATATCTGTCCGCACACTTAATTTCAAAGTGCGTATTTTTAACTTGAATATAACGTGAATTTGTTCCTAATTATTACCAGCTTCAGAAGTCTGTACTAGTAGCTAACAATACTTGTCATAGCCGGTTTGTATGTGCATACTTTCTACTTGTTTAAAGACGCATAATTTCATGGGTGCGTACTTCTAACTAGACCAGAAAGGCAAATTTCTATCCCTTAGTGTACAGGTTACCATCTTTGTCTTAAAAAGCAAGTGCACAATACAGTGGCCGAACCACGGTAATACTAGTTAAGTTTTTGTGCTACTTTCACATCTTGCTATTGAATATGTGTTGAATGTGTCAGAGTTTATAAGTCGATTCCGGAGTATGTAATAATTTGATTCATTGGGCAATTTTGTACAAAATCAATGTACTTGTCCTCACCAAAAGTCAAATATACATTATTGACATTTTAATCCGCGAGCAAGGATGTCACTGAATTTAAAAATATTACTTTGCCACTTGGATATAGATTTCCCCTACATATCACATTCTCACGCACATACCCATACCCTATATAGAGTACGTTGAACTCCTTCTCACATTTACTTGTGAAACTTTGATGCCTTGCAGTTATCGATCATTTGGTGTGGTTGTTCTTTCAGAGATAAAGAGCCGCAGATATTGGACTACCAGTCTCAGCAGCCCAAGTTATTTCCTCAATTAGCCATGGCATACGCTCTGTATTTCATGTCAATGAGAACGATGAAAATTTATGACAATCTGCTGGTTGAACTCGCTAATGGCAATTACAGTAATCTACAAGATGTGAGTAAAATGTCTTTCGTTTACATTTAACACAGTTAGGCTAATTTGAGAGGATGGGATCTTTAAATTGATCATATTTATCAAACGTGTTAGGTGCCCTGAAGCTGAAAGTTGCGATATTACAAATTACACATAAAACATGTGAATAACAAAAACAGAAAAATAGATGAGCTTGAGTTTGCTGATTAAAACAACATAACTTCAATATCCTTATTCTCCCAAATTAGTCAATATCTTGTTATTTCATTGTGCATCACTAGTTTCAGCTCTTTTAAAATGTTATGCTCCACAACAGAATGCTATCGGTCTACATGTAAAACAAATAAAAATTTGACAAGCGCCCCAACTGAAATGTATGGATGAATGAAGTTTCAACTGATTACGACGGTTTGAGAGAAATTTTGACGATGATATTTAATTGTTTTGACACATAACAAAACATTACTGAAAACTTTTTTACTCGTTTCTGGAACTTGACGATACTTAATATATATAAATTATTTGTCATAAAATTTTCTTCGGAATCATAAAACTTGTGACAAAAATAAATTATGACATGGCAAATTATGTGACATTCAACAGCCGTCTTTACCTTTTTGGCATGTGTCTCAACATGTACGTTTGTTGAAAATGTAGTATAGATACGCATAGATTTTCTGTGCACCTAACTTCATTTTTGAAAAACACTGGCAGATATCACATGAACACAATTTGTATTTCTGTTTTTGTACACCAGTGCCGACATATACAGCCTCGTTTTTTAAACCCATCAGCATGTTTGAAGAGCACTTTTAGTGTATTGACTGTTTGTAGTGAGAATCTGTACACTTTAGTGTAGAAATATGGCCTTCTACTGAAACAATCATTGTTTAGACTTACTACAAACAGCCACATTTCTGTACCATGGTATGCAGCTTCCGTACATGTATTTCTACACCATAACAAATATACAATGCTATATTAAGTGTTAAATAGTAAATAAATGAGTTCTAACAATACGGCTAGTTTTCAATCGGATTCGAACCCACAACATACGGCATCAGTCGCCTAGCTGAGAGGCCACAAACAGAACCGCTCGGCTAAATCTCCACTCCCAAAAAAGAGTGGTTCAATAGCCGGCTAAGCTGTAACATTTTTTTGACTGAGACCGCTCAACACGTTGTAGAGTTCAATATTTACTGTGAGGTGTATTTACACAACCCTGCCAAATGTTTTGTCTGTAAATACCCATATGTAGTGCCATGGAATTATGGCTTCAGGTGTAAACCATCTTATAATAAACAGTTTGTGCAGTCACGTGAAAAGTTTTTGGCATTTCACAAAATTTTTGACATTAAAGCATAAATCAAAAGTAAAGTCTTTCATTTTGAAGTCTCTGCTTCAAAGTGTGATACCCTCATTAGCTTTAGTACATACATATTGTAAATATTAATGGAAAACTCCATTTAGAGCATGATAATATTGACACTGATGCTTTGATCACATATAAATGTATAAAGTTAAAGAAAACATATAATTTAGCCACAGCGTAGGAGCTCTCTCTCTCTCTCTCTCTCTCTCTCTCTCTCTCTCTCTCTCTCTGTAGATGCATGCTCTTATTTGTGGAATGAAGGTAGTGTCCACAACTACCATGAGTAAAGGGATAGAGGTCTGTCGTCTTGCTTGTGGTGGCCATGGCTACTCTCATGCCAGCGGTCTTCCGGATTTGTTCACCATGGTAACCCATTTCCAGACTGCAGAGGGAAAGAATACGGTGATGCTACTTCAAACAGCCAGGTACAAATAATGTATGGAATCTTCAATATCAGTGTCTATCGCGCTGCCTAAGAGCCTGAAGTTTGAATTTGTGTTAATCCTATTGATAAAAAGAGTTCATGGAATAACTTAAGCCACATCATGTATTGATACATCCTTCTACATGCAGTGTGCCAAAAAACTGAAATGAACCTTTTTATAAATCTAGATGTTTGAATATGACAGAAAACATTAGGACCACGGTTATATCACTGAAAGTTTAACAACGCCCCCTAATTAAAACTGGCGGATATATTCAAAATTCCTAGTAAAATACCGAGGCGTGTGGCTATAAACTAAATTCAAATTTCATTGAAGTGACTGTAACATCATCATTTAGCTGTGGTGCTACAAAAGTATTCAATCATTGCTGATATATCCAGACACCCAACAAAACTATCTATCGGTATGGCCAAATGCACAAGTTATACTCCGCCATGAGCACTGCCTCATCAGTCTATGTTGACAACGTTTTGTTGTTGTTAATTAAATATAGTATGATCAGCTGCTTGCAGACTCTCTGAGAGTTTGTCTGATTTATTGATGTACCAGATATTACAACTGCTAGTCTTACATGCAATTTGCCAATTGCACTTCATTATTATGTCATAAAAATGATACAATTCTTCATATACTTGTTTCTGAAACAAAAAAGTAACCTTGATATTAATACTTCAATTCTATAACCTTATCTATAATAAGTCATATTAGCTAACAGTCATGCCATGTTTCTTTCTTTCTTTCTTTCGTTTAACTTACTCTTAATAACAGAAATTCATGTAACCACAGTCACTATGGTAAGTAAGATGTCATTTTCCATAGCTTTTGAATTCAGGGCTTATTAAATATGCAACAATCCTTACGATTCAGATACTTGGTGAAATGTGCTAGCAATGCTGTGTCTGGTGAAAACCTCTCTGGACAAGTTGAGTATCTCTCTGAAAGTCCGCAAGGGAAGGCAGCAGTAGGTAGTTATTCAGATCTGTTGAATCTAGGAGTGTTACATGATGCGTACAAACATCGGGCACAGAGATAATGGTCTCATCTTCAATGACTTTTGAAATCCGACCTTGTCATTCACATGCTTGTATCCAACATTTTTATCATATATTGAAGATCGGAAATAAAGTGTGCATTGCAGTTTTCAGACTCTTCATTCAATCTTTGTTGCACGATCACTGACAAGTGATCAAGGAAAAACGTGCATTTGAGAAAGATTTTGAAAGCTGTCAATATCTTATAATTCTTTTCTGTTCAACATCTTGCATCGAGTCATTTTGCATTAAGAAGAAAAATTAAGATTTCAGCATATTATGAACAACAAAAACATATATTGCAGTAGAGCAAAACAGCAATCATGAATTTGAAATAATAGTTATTTGATAGTTTGCTTTTTTACTCAAAAGTTTGTATGGCGACCCTTGGCTTTCGTTCTTGATAATGAAAGAAGTTTCTTAAAGTAAAGTATGAACTAAGTTCAAAATATTTAAGTTTGAGGTACATTTAAAACGTAATTTAAAAGCAAGATAGGTTAAGTTGAGGCAATGCTCAAAATTCTGCAAAAAATACACACAGGAAAAAAACTTGAAATACATCAAATGAAGCGGAAAGGATGAATTACTTATTGGAGATAAGGATAGATATAATTACATTGTAACATCATGCGATGCATTTTAATTTTTGTTGTTCTTACGATGTGTCAGACTTGTGATGGAGGCCGCGAGAAAGTTTCAGGGAGAGATGTCGGCAGGTAAACCACAGCACAGAGCCTGGAATAACTCTCATGTGTACCTGCTATTAGCAGCTTCGGTGAGTAAAATGACAAAATGAGGACAATATCATGCCAATGTCTTCATCTTTCTCCGTCTAGGTTGTCCGTCAATCTTAGCGCTTGCCTGGAAGCCTGCCTCTGTCTCTTGTTTGCAAAGTATTAATAATTGTGGTGTCCTTCCATTGCATTATGTATTTTCGTTCTCTTTCAGCAAAGGTAGGTTTACTATCAAAGCAAACACCCAGTAAATTGAAATATTTCTGGGAATTTAAAACAATAGTGCAAAAATTATCAAAAGTTACTGCTGTAACTGTTGATAATTTTTTCACTATTATTTTTACGTGAACTGCAGTTCTTTGTTTTACTCCCCTAGGCATGTTGACACACAAAGTTATAAGCTTGTCAACAACTCGGCCTGTAGACCGCACTGTTATTCTTGACAAGTGAATCCCGGTCTGGACTTGAAATAAACCTAAAACTTACACAATATTCGTGCATTTTATGTGTATAGACGCTGTGTTGACAAACTAAACAGTGGCTGTTTCAATGTTGCTTGGGAAAGTAGACCAAAAACTTGTGATTGATATACAAAACAAAAGAGTTAAGCTACTGGCTCATTAGTAAATAAAGTTTTTAAATCTAAATGCGCATGCACTCCTATTAATGAGACATAAGCCATACCCTTGCACTTAACATCAAATATTACATTAATAACATTTATGTCTCAGATTCTCATCCCTTCATGTGATTTCTTACAGGCTCACTGTGAGTACTACATTGCCAAGGCGTTCATTAAAACTGTTGTGGAAACTGACATGCCGTCATCAGTCAGGTCGGTTTTGAAGTCGTTATGTCAGCTGTATGCATTGTATGGTATACAGGAGAACGCTGGCGACTTCCTCAAGGTGTGTTAACAGCTGTATCTTAAACTTACTTTTGTCGTCTTCCATTGATTTGAGCGACTTCGTCTTGTATTTAGTGCTACATGTCCAGCAGTCACAGTAAAAGGAGTCATACAGACTTCAAGAAAAAAGTTTAAAACTTTTGTCTTTAACTTTGTCCATAGAAAGATGACCCCAAAGTGGGATTGTTTTGTAACTACCTTTTAATATCCCATTTTCATGTCCACTACTAGTACTTGGCTTTGAAATTGTGAGCACATTGCCGAAAGTAATAGTATGTTTTAAAAGCTTTTAATTCAATTGAATTTTCAATCTAGAAGATCACATGAAGACCTGTCTCGCTTGTTTTCTAGGCTTAGAAGTTCAGATGTGTTTAAAAACTAGTAAGCACATAGCATTGCTCAGCGTAGAGTTCATAATCTTGCTGCTTATAATACGGAAAAACTTCATCTATAGCAGCCTTTGGAGCCAATGTATTCAAAATCAGAAATATATGGTCGTTCCTAGGGTTCCTTTCCAGAAAGCATTCTTTTTTCTCAAAATTGTTAACCTTGTGCTTGATTGTTAGGTGAAATGTGGACCATTTGTATGAATTTAAGATGTTTGAACAATGTAATGATACAACGAATGCCACCTATAGTGAAAACAATCTTTTAGTCTTCCCTCATTTTAAACTTTGCAACTGCAATCATGGTTTGAGGCAGACAATGCTAATCCCTTCATATTTGCTTGCTGGACAGGATGGCTACTTCTCTGGAGAACACGTCACTATGGTTACAACTCATGTGGTGTCTCTCCTGGCAACCCTTTGACAAAATGCCGTGGCTCTCGTCGATGCCTTTGACTTTCCTGATAAGACGCTATGGTCAGTACTCGGCAGATACGATGGAAATGTTTATGAAAATCTGTATGAATGGGCTAAAAAGTCGACACTGAATAAGGAGGAGGTAAGACAAGTCAATGACTATGACATATTCCCCCTTGTAATTGGCAATGTGTCGCTGGACGTGACCAAAAATAGAAGTCGATATGATGCGCATGAAGAAAGAAATGCGGGTACCACTACCCTGTCTGTGACTGATTCCTGCATTGGATTGGATTGTGAACAAGTAGATATGTATAGAAATGCTGCAGCAAATTTGATGAAATTTGGTATAGATGTTGATCACACAGTTTTGTAGTGGCTTGCAAAGACGTTAAGCAGTATCATGTCAATTATTTGCTGATTTGCATATTTAATGAATTTCATAATAACGCTGATATGTCAAGAAATACTTAATCAAATTTGTTGAAATTTGGTGTTGAGCTCATGTTTCTTTTATTGTGTATAGAGACGTTTATCAGTGTTGTGTTAATTACTTTCTAATTTCCATATTTAATTAACTTTACTTATTAGTATGATTTGTCAAGAAATACTGCATCAAATTTTATTGATTTTGTAGTAGTTTGAGAGCGTTTAGCAACATCCTGTCGTTTAATTATTGATCGACGTGGCAGCCAGGTTTGACTTTACATTTTCACAACCATGGTATTGCAGAACCCTATTGATTTCTGTAGTAAAGGTAAGCCTCTAAAGACGGAAAGTACGTTCATAATAAGCCATCTATATCCTGACTGATTGCACTAAATCTGATGACACTCGCTGCTGATGTTGATCATACCACAGAGAAAGATAGACAGAGTGGCAACACTTGCATGCCTTTTGTTCCATGGTCGTCTCGGTAGACTATTGGCTTTTCATATTAAAATGAGCTTCAAAGGTGTTAAACTTTTTGGAGGCTTTGTTTGTGGTTGATAATTACACGAGATTATGCGAAAAATACGACGAGATGGCATCGTACTGCCAGTCGCGTAGCAACCATAGTTACTTTGTGAGCTCTCAGGCCAGAAACACTGCTTCACGCCAATCAAAACATAACACGCCAGCAGTTTCATAAACATGTCCTTCCTTGACGCACGTGTAAAAGACGGTATGACTGACCGTAAACCATTGAGTAAAACCAGACAGTATCGATAAAAGGCTTTCAAATTTGGTTCAAACACACTCATTATATATTCATAAAAATATGAGAGGAATTTTTAAAACGGTAAAACTCATGTTCCTGAAGCTCAAAACACTCCCGTTTTCGCCAGCACGTCAATTCTGCTCAGCACCACACGACAACAACAACACAAACTTTGCCGAACATACTTTCGCTTAACAATTGGCGAAAATCCGAAAATTACCGAAGAATTCATGGTCGGCACTCTTCGGAAAAGAGAGGCGAGAGCAACCTGAGGCGAGACGAACATGGATGGGTTACGTAACCGCTTCACGCCTTAAACAATACCCGTTGCTACTCTATCTATCTTTCTCTATGATCATACAAATATTTACTAGTCAAGAACGTCATTTAGCAGTATCTATAGCTAATTATAGCTAAGAAAGTCTCTACTGTAATGAACATTGGGTAATTTTGATTAATGTCTAACATTCTGTTTTTTTATGTCAAAAGTCATTACTCACACATGCCTAGACCAGTTTCTTGCAGATTAGTTGAATGTTGACATTTCGAGAGCCAGGGCATGACATACCTAATTCTGTCCAACTTGATAAACGACATAATCCTATGCCATTCATCTTAATGTCTACTTGTTTACGATGCACTCCAATATTGGTATCAGTCACAGACAGGTCGTTGGGACAGGCATTTTTTTCATACGCATCATATCGACTTCAATTAAGTCACTTCCAGTGACAAATTTTACAAGTGGGGAGTATGTCATTGTCATGACTTAATTATTTAAGGGAACTTTCAAAGCATATTCTTTGTTAATTAAGAAAAGAAAAAGAAACGGAGTCATGACAGAAATTTCAATCAAGAAATAATCTTATTGTCCCTATTTATTTTAAATTTGCAGATGAGCTCTTGTTGGCTTTACTAAAAGCCTGTAAATTCCTAAAGTTCACAAAAGGAAACATTGGAATGTCAATTTTACCAATAATTTCTGAATTATGCCTGAAAGGGATTGCACATGCCACAAAAATGCAAAGAATTTGATATGACCTTCCTCGAGCTTTGTTCCGTAGGAGCATTTGACTTAATTTTGTCACTTTTTTCAAAAACGCTTTGTTTGTGTAGGTGCACCATTCTTACTACAAGTTCTTGAAGCCTATGATGCAAGCCAATACTTCAAAGTTGTGAGGACAAGAACACTACAATCAAGCTGATAGCAATGGCATGCAATGGCTGACTTAGAAATATGTTATGGTGCAAGAACGTAAAGTACGGACATCATGTAACATACATATTCAAATATGATTACCCTATTAGCAATTTAAATCACAATGACTTAATATAGGCAAACCTAAATTAGTAGAAAACACTGATATAACAAAAAGAAAAGGTACCAACAATTTGAAATATATTTACAACAATTTTTTATTAACAAATTTACAATGATTTTTATGATATTTTGTACATATGATAACAGGTGTTTTAAAGTATGAATTCAACATAAACTTATTGTACACGTCCAGAATGAATGTAATGGGCAGTAAGACGTAGAATCTTCTTGAATTTGAGTACCTTTTAGAATCTTCTTGAATTTGAGTACCTTTTTGCTTTTACTGTGAATGTATCCTATTTCTATAAATTAACGAAGTTTGTATTATAATAATAATAATTTTACTTGCGAATATTATAAATAAATAAAGTCAATGTATTATAGTTATTGACGGTCCTTCTTGAGCACTATGGGTTACTACTTAGTGACCAAATGTTCAAAAAAAACTTTTAGAACAAAGTTAACTGTTTTAACTTGCGAAGTTAACCTTTGGAACAGGTAAAATGTGACCGATTGAATAATTTGAACTTTCAATGAGATGCAGGTTTGATGCAATTCTATGTGAACCGAGGCTATCGGTCGATGCAATGCTTTTGAGTTTGCAGACAAGTTCAGTACGACTGATTTCAGTGAGCTATCATCTGATGAAATGGCCATTCACAGTATATCGATGCGCACTATATAGAATCCATATGCAATCTGGCTGTGTCGTGATTAGCTGTTTTTTTCGACGGCGATCGACAAAATAGGGGAACACATGTAATAATAACAGAACTCCATGACCTCGGAGGTCGCTCTTTAGGCGTTCAGAAGGTATTTCCCGGGGGATACGGTGTATCCCGAGGGAAATACCTGCGGAAGCCACAGAGCGACCTACGAGGTCATGGGGTTCTGTCATATTATCAAACGTCTATAAATGCACAGATGTTGCTCCTTTTAAACTGGACAAATTTATTCACAGTTTTGTCATACACTCCCATGTATAGTGGATCAACATTATCGGCGAAATTCCAAAATCAAATTTCTTGTATCTATATGCACTTGTAACCACCTTTTTAATCAAGTATGATTATATCAATTATCCAATGTCTATATATGGTCATGTGTGGCATAATTTTATATTGGCTAAAGTTATTTACAGTTTTGTCGTAGACTACCATGTGTAGTGGATCCGTATTTTCGGCGAAATTCCAAAATCAAATTTCTTGTATCTATATGCACTTGTAACCACCCCTTTTAATCAAGTATGATTATATCAATTACCGAATGTCTATATATGGTCATGTGTGGCATAATTTTATATTGGCTAAAGTTATTCACAGTTTTGTCGTAGACTACCATGTATAGTGGATCCGTATTTTCGGCGAAATTCCAAAATCAAATTTCTAGTATACATATACACTTGTTGTAACCACCGTATTCCAATCAATTACGTTTATATCAATTATCCAACGTCCGTATGTGGTCACAAGTATGGCAAATTTTATAAAGATTCAAGTCGTTCTAAGTTTCATCATGTATACTTGATCAATACTTTGGTAGGAAATTCCAAAATCAAATTTGTTGTACACACATGCACTTGGAACTATCCGATTCTAATCAAGTACATTTGTATCATTTATCAAACGTCTATATATGTACAGATATTAATAGTAATATATAGGATAATATTATTCAGAGTTTTGTCATAGACTACCATGTATCGTGAATCACCCTTTTCAACCGAATTCCAAAATTAACCTTCTTGTACAATGTCCACTGGTAACAACCACCCTATGCCAATCAAGTACATTTATATCAATTATCAAACGTCTATAAATGCACAGATATTGCTAGTTTATATAGGCTAATATTATTTACAGTTTTGTCATAGACTACCATGTATAGTGAATTAACATATTCTACGGAATTCTAAAATTAACTTATTGTACAATGTCCACTGATAACCACACTATGCCAATTAAGTAAATTTATGTCAATTATCAAACGTCTATAAATGCACATTGAAAACAATTGTTCATAGTTTCTCCTATACTATCATATATAGGGAAACAACATTATCGATAATCCAACAATCAGATTTTTTGAACACACGCGCACTTTGTACCTGCCACTCCAAGAAAAAATATATTTACATGAATTTTCAAAAAAGATATAAATGTAGAGATAGGGCTTGTTTTTCATCGGAAGAGTGCTTATAGTTTGCGCAATGGACTCTCATGTATTATGATTTGGTATTTTTGGACGAAGCACTACATCGCCCCATCGGCCCCATTTTGCGTTCCTTTGAGGGGAGGACTTCAAAATTATAGCAAGTCAGAAGGGTGGGTGACTTTAACGCAATGTGAGTTTGTCAGGGGGCATTTGAAAAAATCTGAGAACTTTTATGAATCCCCCCTCCAAAGGTGTTTGTGAATACAGCCTTGGCCTACCGTATGCAACGTGTTTTGTAACGCTAAAACTTCAAATAGTAGCAAAACTTGCAGCTAAAGCGAAGATAGGAAACATTGGTTGCAAACCATTTAAGGCAAACACTTAAAACACGTGATACACGTCCTGCATTATACAACGAACAGTAAAACGGAAAAAAAATCGGAA
This sequence comes from Ptychodera flava, assembly GCF_041260155.1. Classification (NCBI taxonomy): domain Eukaryota; kingdom Metazoa; phylum Hemichordata; class Enteropneusta; family Ptychoderidae; genus Ptychodera; species Ptychodera flava. The sequence continues at coordinate 9,875,988 of NC_091944.1, read as the reverse complement.
ATAGAGGTCAAAGAAAACGTACTGAGAGGATACAGCTGTGCCTTATCAAATGTATGTTGATGTGATGATGACTGACGTTGTCGTATCCGGTTATTCAAATATTGGTTTCAATTTTCCTACAGTTAAATGCATTATAATATTTTGTTAGGAACTAACAGCACAGAATATTAGTGATACGCATTTGGTTTGCCTTGTTAAAATATTCCACTCTGTTCTACTTACATATTGGGGTGAGAGCGCGACTAAAATTAGCTTGATCTCAAACTTATGCCATCATTATTATGCTATTATTTGGTCATGAGGTCTTTTTATGTCGTGATTTGGTCATTATTTTGTTCAATAATCAGTTATTCGATCGTCATTATCTCAATATTCAGTTATTGTCTGATTTTCCAGTCTTTTTATCTCATTATCCAGTATCGATATCCTTATTTGAAGCATATCATCGTGATAATGCCATTATTTGATCATTACGTTATAATTTTCTCATTTTTCTGTTGTTATTAGAGATATTGGTTATTTTTATCTCGTCATTCAGTATCGATAACTTTATTTTGAAAGTATTTAATCATAATTCTATATAGCACTACGTGGATTTTTCATTTTGGCTGTTATTCTAAGATTATTTGGTCAATATTATATGCTTGTGTAATCATTACATAATTACGTGGTAGCGTTATTATATGGTGACGAATTTATTTAACCTACTTGATTCATGCGCAGAAATCATTGCAAATAAGGCAACTTATCTTGCAGAGTATCCGTAGTAACTTGAAGTATTTAAAGGGTAGCTATCACCCTCTCCCCCAACAAAAACCAAACAACCCTACGACATTCAGTGAAAAAACTTGTAGATTGTAGGCATTGATCGGCATGATGCCTCTCGGTGTAAGAGGTTGTTTACCAGTTAGAAGTTTACTTCTCGGTCATAGCACTCTCAATATGGTCGCTCCTATCTTCTGTACTTTGTAAGACTACTTTAACAGATCTCTTGGTGAGTTTATCCGCTCTAATAAAGTTAAAGCCTAACGTTAAAGTGATGCGGCTGTACTTCCGGTATATCATAATATTCTGGTTTTGACTATTTTGATGTAGAGAGACTTAAACATGCTGTACAGATGATAACCAGATGTCGTGTTCACTTCGTTATGGCAGGGTGTTACGGACGTTTAGAGCGGCAAATGATACTCCAAATCGCAGTCCCGTCGACGGCACTCACAAAATGGGTATGTACGTTTTCATGCTTTTCCGAAAATTTCAAATCGTCCCAACCTTGGGTTTTTCACCCGATATACTCATGATATACTCATTTCGAAGTAAATTGGACCATAAATCACCCATTCATTTACAAAATCTAGGAGACCGAGAAATACTTTCGAAATACAGTTTCAATTTTGTATAGAGCATGGTACCTCAACGAAGGATCGTTTACAGAGCAATGTGGTCTACTGATATTATCTCTGAGGTACCGTGTACCGTGAATAATGGAATAACCACTAGTAGATATAAAACCCAAATGATCCAATCATGGCGTAATATAACACAAGTTTCAAATAACGATATTAATCAATGGTGGCTCCTATCTTCTAGGCTTTGGATTATAATGAATAATGAGATAATAACGACAATAAGAGAAGATTGAGATGATGAAGACCAAATAACCAAATTGTGAGCAAATATTGACTGATGAATGACATAAAAATTACCAAATAATGACATAATGATGAGATCAAGCTATCTTGGGCGTTTTCTCATCCCATAATCTCCGCATGTGATGATGCGAAGGAAAGAGTGTAAAAGCTCTTAAATTGATTAATTTTTAAATGCATCAGTGGAGTTTTTGGATTTGTCAGTGATAATAGATGTGTACTAGCAGTGTAGTCTGTATTACTGTGATATTTAGCATTTTAATGCGAGGAATTTATCCTTCAATTCTACAAATTTATCTGTTCACTTTATGCAATATAAATTGTCTGCTATGTACAACAGAGAATGTGACAGGGAAATAAAATGCTGCCGTAAACAACCATGGTGTAAACGACACAGTTGTAACGACGGCTGCCTCCAAAGAAATTAGGTAGGAAGAACAATGTACGGCCTGCGTTCAATAAAAATAGTGAAGGAATCGCGATAGAAATCTTCAGATCCCCCTCAATATCCTCCAAAATTTTTAAGTCCCCCGTCTATATGATGAAAAGTATTCAAGCCTCCCCCCCCAATTACCATATAGTCGCATATTTATTAGGAATGCACGAAAAGTAAAAATAAACATGTATTGCATAGTTCTGCACGCAGATGTTCAACACTACCTCGTAGAGCGTCGTGGAGCCATATATCTAGGGCAAGTTCTTAAATTAGTTCATTTGTACATGCATCAGTGGACTTTTTGGATTTATCAGTCTAATCTGACTTGAGGTTATTCAACTTTGGCCAGGTCAATGGCACCAGCTGAAAAGCATACAAAATGACAATCATGAGAGAGTATGCAAATTGTGAATTCCTGTCTACATTTTACCAAAGTGTGAAAAACTGAGCACAGTGACCTACCGATAAAGTATTTTATTTCAAAAGTACAAGACATACTGGCGTAGATGCCACTCAAATTGACAATACTGGAAGGTTAAAATATTCCATCAAAAATATTTTAATCTCTGAAATTTTTTGGTGAAACCACAAAATTAGTGGTATACGCAAAGTATATCTTTGTATATGGAACATATCATTATGGTGATATACGAAGCGTATATCTTTGCAGATTATTGCTAAAGAAAGAGCTCGAGGAGTATGGATTACATTCTGGGTTGCTCTGACGGATTACGCGGAAAATACTACTTTTTGCTCCGCCGATCGCTAAATTAAACAATACGTCTATTGTATATTACTGGAATGCACTGTCTGATTAAATTGGACACATTCTGAATCCAGGACAGATGACAGTCAAACATAAAAATAGACAAACATTGGGTTTTCGATTGACTGGCACCAGCTTGACTTGAATTTTGCTACGGGGTCGTAGTTCCGTTAGCATGCGAAACTCCACGAACGACGTGCTGATTCATTTGGCACGCGGATAAAAAGGAGTTTCTCGGAAGGGGATTAGATAAAGCCTTCCGGACAGTACTTATTTAGATACTAAAATTCAAAATAGACTTGGCAACAATAAAAAATTAAGGGAGACACACAAGCGCTATGGGGAAACCTTGCGAACCATGAGTGGTAAAGCGACGCTTTTTCTCAAATGGTCAGAATATTGCTATTTTCACCGCCGTCGGTGAGAAAGGTTTTGTTTTCACGAACGAACGGTGAGAATTGTTGTCCCAGGTGAGACTCAAGTATGACACCGGTGAGATTGGTAATTCTTCACATAAATTGTGAGACTTGAAATTTTCACCATGATTCTTTGTGAGACAGAAAACAATCATCATTCATTGGTGACAATGTACGATCCCCACCGCAAAAGTAGTTGAGAGGATTTCCTCCCTGGTGAGGATTTGAAAGCAGAGTATATCTCAATTTTGAAATCAATGCAGAAAATTCTATATTTCACAAACACTGTGTCAGCAAAACGCCCACACAATATACATTGCCGCAATGTACATGTGTGTAGTTGAGGCCTGTATTACCCCGTTCTGCACTTGTAATACTTTAAAAATGACTTGTACTACCTCATATTTCCTATGATTCGAAAGCTTTGAAAAATATCTATCGCACTTACTTAGAGGATATTTTCAAAGTACCGAAAAAATTGTTCGTGCAATTATGAGATGCAATTATTATTTTGGGCATTTTGGACATTTTTAAACACCAGGACTATCAAGTTGGCTCGTTTGTGCATGATGCAGTAAACGGCTTGTTGCCGCCAAATTTTAAAAATTATTTTACCCTTATAGCACACGTGTATGACACACTTCACATAACCGATGGTAATCTTATAACAATTCGGACCAATTTTATATTAAGTATTCTGAACCAAAGATTTGGAATAATTCCATTACCTACATAAGCAATACTAAAAGAAGTCTGAAGCATGTTTAAAAAAGAATACAAACTTTTATCAAAACACGATTGGAACTAATTTGTGATAATGGGACAGTGACGACATGTCGATTTAATTCGCAATTATAAGCTTAAGCTCATCTGCTTTCCTTTTTAAGCTATACATTTCTTTATGAGAAAGCTATATATATGGTACCTGACACTCTTGAGAAATTTGAAAAATATGAATGTCCAATTATCCAAATTCGTTCCAATCGCGTTCAAATCGTTAACCTGTGTGTGAAACTTCTGTCAGATTTTTTACTTTTTCAAACTGTTGTTATAAATCATCCACCTGAATTCTACTTTCTTGTATCCTGTAGAGTTGGAGAAGCTTTTGTTCTAAGAGTTATTTTTCAAAATTCACCTGTATACTTAGTACATACATTTATTAGAGTAGATCGAGGCTAAACTTGATTTTTTAATTATAACTACGTTTGGCCTCTAGCTCACTTCGACGACTTTTGTATTTTCACTTATTTCCTTTGCATTGCAATACTATGAAGTTGAAGTTGAAGTGAATAAAGATTATGTAAAGATTATAATGTAAAGATATCGGTAGGTCAACAGCGTTCGAGTTTCTCATCCTGAATGAGTTGTGATCATGGAATAGAGAGTGAGCCCTGAGAGGTAATTTTTCATGACGAGACAATCGTTGGATGGAAAAAATCTCTAAACATAGTGAATGGTCGCCTAAATTGTCAAACGTAGTGCTAAGAAATAATAGTCGTTACTGTAAACTGTCGAAACTGACTTGTAGAGGACTGTCAAATGACTGCCTGCTATTTTCAAGCTACAATTGCCAGTAAGATGCCACAATGTTGAAATTTGTTAAGATTGGGCCATAATTAACAGCATTGTATACTTTAGCACATTAATTTGTCAAAACTGTTCTTCAAAGAAATTGCCAGTCGAGGTCTGAACTCTTTAGCAATAACAATAATAATATTTATTTCTTTAAAGCGCACTACACATACGTCTCAGTGCGCTTTACACATTTAAAATTGATAAAATACCAGCAAAGCATAACAAACTAAAATGTAAAAAACAATCAAATTAGGCTAAAAACGTACATGGTTAAAAATGATGAAAATTTCTGCAGAGTTAAAAAAGTCAAACTACAAAAAACTTTATTAAAATTCTACAGAGTAAGTAGCAGAACGTTAAAATAAAACAAGCATCTGATATCATTTCTGATATGACTTTGAAATTTTATGAGCAGATTGCAAGCATTCGTTTTGGTTTTTCCTTAAATTATTGAAAACTATAAGTCAAGCATGTATCTATTTTCTGACCAAAATGTGGGCAGAATTATTCTAGCCTCATCAGAGGTGAACTTAAAAAAATGTAATATAATACCAGTCTTGTACTAAATTATGGTCAAGGATGCAGCATATTTTATGCAGCTCTACACATTAAAAATCTACGAGGCAGTTTATCATCATCAGAATCAGTTGAAAACGATACCACCGAGGCATGCGCAGCTCAGCTCTCGTCCATGCTAATTCAGAGCCTCCATTTGGCACGTCACGACATAAAACTTCTCATAGTCGTTAAATATACCTGTTGAAATGGTCAGACGAGTAGTGGTTGTGTCACTTGTTGTAGTTCTACTTCTCGTGTTTGTTGGATGGCCCAATTTCAGAGTAGAATTTGGGGAGGAAAATGAACAAACGGCAAACAGTTTCGACTCTTTCACGGTTAAATCTTCTCAAGAGAAGACGGACGAAAATCGCCAAGGTAAGCTTAAATATCCATTCTAGACTAATTTTTATGCCACAGCGCCATATTCCTGTGCGACAAGTGAAATCAAGCATGATTTGCCCATTTATCTTGCAACCTGTAGAGTTTTTTTCAAAAGCAATGAAGTATACTGATATGTCTACTGAAACCCATTACACAAAAGTTTGTCTCACAGAAATCTTTTTATGCCAGTGGCCACTTCAGTTTTCACTAACTGTAATACCTTGTTGCTTGTATACTAATCATAGTGTGTTTTTTCTTAGCCCCTTCCTTATATTCTACTAAAATCTTCTCAGCTACATTTGAAAGATCTTTGTATGAAGGCCCGAATAGCTTTAACTATTTGTTGACCTCAAAATATATTCCTATTCTCTCCTGGTTTTCTCTGAATTCTACCCTCTGAAGGGATATGGGCCTTTACTGCTTTAGGAAACCATTCATTTGTAAAACATTTGATAAGAAAAATCAAATTTTAACGGTCATTTTGATTTCCCCGCAATTTTCAAAAATTGGTAATGATGCAGAGGAAACACAACATACACTGTAACAGATGAAAACATTCAAGCCCTATGCATTACATCGGACTACTCTGTGCAGTTTATGTGAAAATTTCAGTGCAGATGTGTACAGTATCCACAGTTTGTGCTTGTTCGCATGGGGCTGCGATTTAATGTCTGGGCAAACATTTAATCGCAGTGTAACCTTTATGTTTTTCAAAATTGCATATACAGTCCCACCGGGTAGTTATAATTACAGTATACACACACCTAAATTAGTTCAGTCTAACAAACTTATTTAAGCTTGAAAGTAAAATCATTAAACTAATGCTAAAAGATGCTAAAAGAGGCTTCAAGATGAGGGACCGCGATCGGAACTTAAAAACATAATTTGTACAACGTTATTTTTGCATTTTGCATATAACTTTTCGTTAGGACAGACTGAGATTGAGAAAGTATACAGTCGCATTTTGTTCGCTTCCTGTTTCAAATGTTGTCTTGTCTTCTCTCAGCAAACAAAAACTCGAGTTCGACTAACTGCTCCGTTCGGCTCGCCGCTCTTAATACATTCCCGTTAACGATGCTAGTAAGTCTACCTGGTTCAGGCAATACATGGACCCGACATCTCATAGAACAAGCCACTGGGTTTTACACCGGCTCCAAATTCTCCGATAGGAAACTTTACGAAGGTGGTAAGTGAATTGAATCATGCCATTATCATTTTGGTGATAAGTCGGTTCTCTGTATTTCTCTCTTTCTTTCAATATTTCTCTTTCCATTTTAATTTTATTCCTATTAAAGCTCCATAAGCTGTATCTTTTGGCTATTTTTTCAGAACTTTTGTTTTGTGGTTTCACTACACTTCCTGCATTGAATCCCTAAACTGTAATTTCATGCCAAGTATTTAGCATATCAACACAACCTATATGGGTATAATCTACCTTATTATTGTTGAAAATTGTATTCAAGTCCGGACTAGAATTCATTTGTAAACAATAAATAATGATCACTACACACATATAAGCTGTGTTGACAAAGAATACTCGAAATTTCAGCATGACAAACTGATTAGGGTCAGACACGGTAGTTGATATACAGAAGCAGAATACTGAAAAACTTGCCACAAGTTATTACAGCTTATGTCCCTTTAAGGTCTCCCTGCAGTTGTGCCTCAATGTTTTGATGCACTAAGTGGTCCAAATCTATTAGGGAGCCAGCAGCACATCCATTCTTTCACAAATCACTACATGTACAGCTCTCATATGTTTTACAAGCACCACCTGATACATCTGTACTGTAGTAAGATCGACAATAATGCCACCAGCAGGTTTAAAAGACTCGCTTTGCTTTGGAAACAACATGCACAATGCACAACAGCTGCACTCGATAATCGGTTTCGTTTCCCAGTAACAATTTACGAACGTAGCCTCTTGACAGATAAGGTTACAATGTGAAGCAACAGCGATTAGAACTTAGATCTGAATAGTTCAGCACTGCTTTACACATACCACGTGACTGAAGCTAAGAAAGTAGATAATGTGGACTTGATCGATTGAAGCACAGACTTCGTTTATGTCCAAATAACGATCTTGAACCGATTAAGTCCTTCTAGGTTCTTTTGTTTATGCTAATTTGACCGTCTTTGTAATCATATTCTTGAGTCTATGCTGTAATTGAATATGGCTTGCTTAGGGAGTGTTCAGAATTTACTTCCAGGGGGCCTTGAGGATTTTCAGGGGGCACCCATGTTCCCCAAGAAAAATTAGGGGGCAGACAAAAATACCACAATCTTTTGTTGGGGGGGGCTATGGAAAAAAACACATCAATTAACTATTTGCCCAAAAGACCAGATCTATAAAATTATGAATGGCTGTCCAACATATCTGGTGAAAAATTTACAAATTTGCTGTTCCCACGAGGAAAAGGGGTTGATTTTCCAATAATTCTGTATGTGCATCCAGAAGATCATGTGCATCAATACTACGGTGCCTGACTGTTGAAATATTGACCATTGCATCCTTGTACACAGGAAACTTGCTGTACTCAAGAAGTGATCTCAGTGTGTATGAATGAAGGAGAATTGTGGGTAGGCTCACACATACCTTGGTATCCCATTCGTTCTGATTTGTATGATCAAGGATTTCTCAGTGATAGCTGGCAGAAAAAGGCCAAAAAACAAATTAACATATTTTGTTTCCTGTCATCTGAAAATATCCGCATCATGACTATTCTAAAGTTTGTAAATAAATATATGCATGCTCTGTCAGCTTTGAAAAAAGATGAACTGCTGACAAAAAGTGAACTTTGTTGTATCCTGGGTTATCTGCATTTATGAACATTGATTGTGAATGGAACTAGCAGAATATAACATATACATTATGTTAATTCATGTTATGGATAAAGTGTATTGTTCAACAAAGGTTCTGAAATATTCCTCAGGATTTTTGCTTTCAGTGGCAGTCACTTTGTTTTATGGCAACTAAAATGAAAAAGAGAGAAAAGAAAACACTAGTTAGGTTTCCCCAATTTTCACCGTGAGTCTGCAAGTTATTCAGCATCATCAGATCAAAATGTATGCTGGACTTGTGCATGCAACATCTCACTTTCTATAAATATCTGGAGACCTGCAAATTGTGTACCATTTAACTTCAAAGATAGATATCACTTTGCCAATTACTATGTGCGCCGACAACTTCTAACTGAATTTTTGTGCTTGTCTGTGTGTGTATCATGTGTATCAGTGAGAAAACTTACGTTGTAGTGATGTCTATTTGCACAAATTGCACTGTCAAAAATACAGAGAGGATTTGCATGGTATCCGAAAATTAAAGTATAAAATGACTGGTTTTGCCTTGCAATGAGATAAATAAGTCTAGGTTTGATGCAAACAGTGATTGTTCTTGGCATAAGAGGTAGAAGACTACCCAACGGCGATCCAAAATTAGTCATTGCATAGGATTGCATACATGTGGAAATGTCAGAAAACATACTAGGAATATTGTCAATTTCATAAAACTTTCACAAATGATCCACTGAAAGGTGCTTTTATTGAAAGATATAAAACAAATACCATGTTACTGTGCTTGATTTTTAACGAGATTCATAATTGGATATTTTTCTTTGAAAAATCACTTAAACAAAAGTGCTGACTCAGCATTTTTTTCACAATTTTAATTATATTATATAAGATGGCATATTTGTTATTGGATGAGTAACTTCATACATGATGTTTCTATTGGAAATACTACATGTAGATGATACTTAAGAATCAAGACTGTAATGAAATAATATTTTTATCCACCAATGGGTATTGTTTTCTTTGAAGAGGTCAGATTTGCAATAAAAGTCATATGTAGAGCTCAAAATCATGGGGTAATGGATAATTGAATGTAAATTATCTCAAAAAGTAGATTTGGAACACCCATTTTACAAGTTCCAGTATACGTGATGTCTAGAAAATGACAGTATTCTTGGTATTGAGTAGTTCCCCACCTTAAAAGTCTGTACCTGCCACAGTCAAACATTTGTTAAGTTTTTCAATTCATTTCCACCTATGGGAGAGAACTGAGGAAAAAGTGACACAACTTGTCTAGTCAGTGAACACACCCAGCTTTGTATATCATTTAATTATTTCTTCCTTTAAGTACTTGCTACTAGTATGTAATGTTAAAAACAATTTAGCAACATGCAACCAAAGTGTTTGATAGAGACCACTGATATAACAACATCTGGGACAAAATAATTGTCAAAATAATCAAGGAAAAGGCCATAAAATGGATCATTTAGTGGACTTAACGAAAGAAGTATTCATGTTTAATAATAAACTTTTCTTCAGAAATTTATATATACATGTGTGTGTATATATATATATATATATATATATTATATATATATATATATATATATATATATATATATATATATATATATTATGTATATGGTATTATAGGCAACCGGCCCTTTATATAATTCATGAATAGTGATAACAGGCAACATTCAGGAAAGGAAGAATACTTGCAGGCTATTTTTACAGTGCATCTCAAATGCACAAAAGGGACATTCATTGCATATTTTTTAACTAATTCTCTCTCTTTTTATACAGGAATTTGACTGGCTTAACAAAGTATCATGATTTTGTGAACGCATGAGAAATGTAAATTTTGCTATTGTCGGTAAATCACAATAAAAGGGCGGTAAAAAATTTCTTTCTATATGATATATAAGGCAAATGAGCTTTTTATGGCCAATCAATTATAACTCTGAAAGGTTTTGTTAAATTATTCATTAAATGACCCCTGTATTGTTCCTGTAAAGTGTGATAAACCATAGACCCGCGGTTTTTCACGAGGGTCTATGGATAAACTTGTCACTCTGTATATGTCTTAGTATGTGAGCATGCATGTATAGATTGGGGGGCCACGGAAAAAAAACGGGAAATATGAGGGGGCCATAGATTTTCTTCATAATTTACCGGGGGCATGGAAAAGAATCACCAGGAAAATAGAAAATCCTCCAGGCTCCCCCTGGAAGTAAATTCTGAACAGTCCCTTAGGCGCTTGCGTACAAGACTGACAAGAGTGCTTCGAAGGCAATCTCCGGACAGAGATTGTTGCGGCGTGGAAAATCATAAGCTAGCTAGGGAGTCTCAGCAGTAGCCACACTAATCTCTGCCACAGGCGACGGTTTTCACCAACTTTTTGGTATTGCGCATTTTCCATGATATACATTTTCTGTCTTTTTTATATATAATACTTCTAAAAAAATTAGATAAATGAATAGTACACTAGTTTCAATATCGATCCTCAATTCCGTGAACACTTGCAAAACATACACCTTGCTCTAGCACAGGGATGTAAATTGATGATTCAAAATGTATGCCCCAACGGCTGTCAGCTTTGCAGACGCGATTGCCAAAGTTTTAGCAGATTATTTATTATTTTTATTAGTGTATTAATGTATTATTATTTCCAGTGTGCGCAAAGTGCTATATCTAGCTGGATTGCTCCTATCCGTTTAATATTTCCGCCACGTTTATTTAGCCAGTTGGGCGCGCGCAGGACTGAAAGAAGTCCGAGGTTTTGAATATTCAAATTTGCCTGCTGCAGAGATTGTGGGGACGCGGTCAACGACTCGGAGACCCTCTCGCTTGGTTCGAATTATCCACGCGGCGCTGCTGCCCCTCTGCGCTTCAATTTCTGTGTGGAGAGTGCTTCGAAGGGTCACATTAGAGAACAGGCGAGGTGGGCACGATTTCGATCTCTCTTAAGCGCTTGTGATGTTCTCAATGAAACATGTATTTGCTACCAGAGGTCTCCTCACTCAAAGTGGCAACTCTTGATCGCTTGATCAAACCATATTATGATCAGCCTACTCACACTTTTCGATTATCTAAACAAGAGATTCAATCGATCAATCAACAAACAACATTTGGCGATATACTCATTGAATAACTTATTCGGGATTTTGCTCATTCTCTTGACACGAGATGTCAAAACTTCACTCTCACCTTTTATCACATTCATAGTACCTCGCTATTTGCATTGATTTTATCTCCTGATGACGTTAATGAGCTCACATATGGCACAGTGTGAAAGAAAGTGATCAGTCAAGATTAAGCCTAAAGCGCGAGGAGGCCATAGTAGCCAATGAAAGTGGTATTGGAAATATCTCTAATTCAATTTGAAATCTCATCAAGCCCATCTCTCAATTTTTTTCCTCCTTCTTAACATCGGTAGGTGCAGGCTAAATGTCGATCACATTAACGTGATAATCCCACGACAGGGCAATTACTCTCCTAATGAGATGAGATAAAAATACGGTATATCATACATAGATTTAATTCCATAGGACACAGCGACATTGGCACTAAATGCATCGGATAGGTTAAGGCTTTGCCGGTCACATATAAACGCGGACATGTAACTTTCAACGCTCTCATTCCCGTGCGATAAAACACGATAGACCATGTTGAATCCAAGGATACATTGGCTCTATGAGAATCATTGAATAACACTCGGTATCCCCTGTTCCTGTGTCGTATCATTCGTGTTGTGTTTGAAGCACCACAAGTTACACGAATGCTAATACGACCAAGGTTAGCAAAAACCGCATCATGGCAGTAAAGGTTGAATGATAAATATTTAGTTTAAAACATTGTGCAAGAGATTTGGAGATAGAAATCGTGCAATGTTAAACATTTATCGCCAATTTTTTTAATATTTCGGAAACGCGATGGAAGTATCCTATCGCGTAATAACCTTTATCATATACCTACATTCACGTGCTTGTGTAAAGCTATGGGAGAAAGCGCCCTCAGACCTGTGCATTTTTTCACGTATCACGCCCCGGCCCGGTGCCCAAATATGGGCGATCGCGTGTATTTCTGGACTATCTCGATTCTGGTTACTACGCGCGTTGCACAAATGTTCCCATTTGTACACAAAGCCAGTGCGAGATTAGGGAAAACGTCTGTTCGCTCAGATGGTAGTTGCGCGTGGCGACAGTGGAGCCGCGCAGGTGACATTGGCTTTTATTTCTAAATTCTAGTGAAATCCTGTGTATACTAAGTGCGTGCCTGTTCAGTATAAATTACAAGAAACTGACATCATGCTTTTGTCCTTCTTACACCTCAATTTCAGCCTGGATCTCTGTTTGTCAGGTAATAGTACGGATGTTGCTTTGCGCGTTCTAGAATTCTGCAGGTAAACAAATGACTTCATAATGTATGTCAATCCGTGCGTTGTGGCTATCGACACGATGATCGTGTCGGTAAGCAACAATAAAAAGCAACTTAGCGACACGATCATGATAACTTGCGATCAAATGCAAATTGTACACTTATGTCACCATTTTGCTTTATCAAGTGGTCTCAAATGTACGCTTTCGAGTTGAATTAAAGTTTCCTCGTGTGACAAAAAATGTGTTTCCATAATTTAGCCTTAAGTCCACATGTTCAATTGCTGACATCGCTTTCTAAAATCCAATCGCCCGTTTTATAATAAACCATCAATGAAATCTTGTTCACGATCTCAATATTTCGCGTTTTCGAGGCTCAAACTGCCAAAAAATTGAATTAGAGAGCATAACAAACAAAATCGCAGCTTGAAAGAGACAACAATACTTCTTTTATTTATATTGCTTATTTTCTCCTACATTAGCATCGATAGCCTGGTGGCACGTTGTGTAAGCAGAGCGGTTCTCAGTGAACGAGGAATGCCTCGCTCATTCAATAAGGTATATGGTTAATCTTTGACAAATAAAATTCTTTTTGCTTGTACGGGTTTCTTGTTTGTTTTTGTTTTACTGTCAATCTGCAACGAAGTTATCCTTTTTCTCCCAAGTTGAATTTATCTGTATGGTGATTCTTTGGAATATTATAGATATTTTAATTGGCCCAAGGAATCCTAATAAATGATCTCAAAGTAATGAAGTGAAGATATTTTCAAATTGTGAAAATCTCTGCGAGGTTATACTTATTAGATAACCCTGAAATTTAGTCAAAAGATCTTCAAATCAGCTTGAAGTCTATTTCTCTCAGATTTATTGGGAGACAAAAATGTTCATACGATAATATCGATTACGAGTATTCTGTTTCTTGCAGGTAGATTGCAAGAGCATCTGACTCCGCAGACAGATTGCCAGAAAAATGAAATCTCGCGAGAAAGAGTCTGTTTCTTTCTATTTTCTTGCAATAATTTATTCTTATGGAATTCACTGACATTGTCAAAACTGTAAAATAATAGCAATAATGTTACCCCCTCCGGCTCATAACGGATTCAAGCAAACTTTGCACTGCATGATGTATTCGGCTACGCCTTGTCCCTATGTCGTGCAAAGTTTGCTTATGTCATTTATTTGCCGGGGTGCATTATTGTTTAAATAACCGATTTATTATATATTCATGTCCATATTTTTATAAATGATTGGAAACACCCTTACTTTCATTTCGCCTTGTGCATGAAATATTTGTGTAAACAAAAGCTTACATCAGTGTAATGGGTAGCTTATAGTAACCGTGGCCAAGCATATCTCAATGAACACCATCTGGTCGGCTGAAAATATGGTTTGACCCAAAAAAAAGTGTTACAAAAGGTTTCTCGACGGCTTTTTCTAGAGTCAAATGTGCTTCTTAAGATAGTAAAAGTCTAACAAAATCTGACCACAGAAAACGTGTCATTTTCAAGATGGCGTCCAAGATGGCCGCCATATACTTAAAATGGCCATAACTACTTAAATATTAAACCTAGACTAGTGAAGTCTGCGTCTACCAACATGTTTTAGTTATTTGAGAATCCACGTACCATTAGTCCAGTCAATCTACGAGATTTTGGCACCTAACCCACCACAAATTGCAACAGAATTTTTTGCTTCAGAATGCATTTCAGAGAGGTACCCAGAACAACATATTAAAAGTTTACTCGAATCCGCCTCGGGGAAATGTCTAATTTACATCAATCAAATATGGCTGCCAGCCATTTGACAAAATAACATAATTGGTCATATATCACATGTTAAACAAGCTATTTCAGTGATTTTAAAGTTAAAAAGTATATTTCTTTGGCATGAACAAACGATTTCTGAGATCCAATAATTTGCATAGGCACTTCGTTAATTTGCATAAATCCGATATCGTGGCCAACATACCTACACAGACATTTCCTGTCATATACCACGTATTAACCCTTTGAGCGCCAAAGTCTATTTTTTGAACATTATAAAACGTACCACAGTCAATTTGTTATGCTTTTTGCAAGAATATCGATAAAAATCTGTAGCTGATGAAATGTGATATCCGTTTGGTTAATAAATTATTTTTAAAAAAGTACAGGAAAGTTAACAAAAGTTGGTAAAATAAGCTTATTGCATTAAAATTAAGGTGGGAAAACTTACAGCAGTCAAAGGGTTAAACAAGCTATTTCTGTGATTTCAAAGTTAAAATTAGATTTCTTTGGCATGGACAAACGATTTTCAAGGTGCAACGATTTGCATTGGCACTTTGTTAATTTGCATTAATCCAATATGGCGGCCAATATACCTACAAGAGACATTTTCTGTACAAGCTATTATCGAGATTTTAAAGTTAAAAGTATAATTCTTTGGCATGGACAAACGATTTTTGAGATGCAATGATTAGCGTAGGCACTTTGGTAATTTGCATAAAACCAATAGGGTGACCAACATACCATGTATTAAACAATATATTTCAGCCATTTATAAGTTTTCTTGAACATGAAGATTATTGTTTTTAAAATTGGTTAGGTTCTCCTCTTAGCTTGGCAAGCAGTCGTAACTTGCCTGATACAGAAGTGTTTATGTATGCAAATGTATGCAAATCACCCGATTTCCTGCTTCCCTTTTATCCCAATTTCAAGATTGCAAAGAAGTTAACTCCAGTCTGGCAGGGTCAAATTTTCTGAAATTTTCACTTTATGTTCTTTAAATGCTATATAATAAAACAACTATTTTATTTTGCAACAAAATTCTTATATTTTAAATAAGAGGCATTTGTTTTTGCTGAGCATGATTTTAAGCATTTTTTGAGTGTCAGTCTTTCAGCCCATGCCATTTTAGAATGAAGATAGATAATGAAAAATAAAATTGTCGATTTTTCCTACATATACTCTTGTTTCAAGTGAAATATTACATTTCAGAAAATAGTTACAACGGGTTTCCTTGTCATCCTAGATGAGAAATATTGCTTTGAAAAAACTGTCGGCAACGTGCAGCTCCATCTTAAGTCCTTGAACATTTTTTTTAAAAAGTGGAAAATATACTATAAAATTAATTATAATTACGGTCCATTAAAAAATAAAAGTTTATTTTAATCTGTGTCTGTGATACCTGAATTTGTTTAAACACTCCATAAATATCTTGTATTTGGAAAAGAATGTCAAAGTGAATTTGGTAGACTTACATATATCTTCCTTTCATGAATATGACTTTGTTTATGTACCGTCTATTTACTGTCTGTTCTGTGCTGTTTTGTGTCTATGTTTACAACTATTGTCTTACTAATGCTGACCTAATGTCATTGGATTATGGATTGGTACGATTGTTATTATTTTGTATGACCACGAACGGATTAAAACACGTATATGCGTTTACTATTGAGATGTAAGAAAGTCATGCATTTTAATTATTTTGTGATTTTTTATATAAGACAACCGTTAATGATTATTAGTCGTCTAATAATAATCTCTTTCTGAATATAACATTAGATTCATCTGTGTTCGGCATTATTTCTGATTTTTATAGGTGTTTTATACTTTACAGTGTCAAAACATGCAATCTTCAATGTTTGTTTACTGTTTTAAAAAAGTCATGTACAGAATATTTAGTTTTTAATTTAGCCTGAAGCCCCTTCTTATGGAAAGGTGCATCTTAGGTACATTCCCCTAGATGATAGGCAAGAAGTCATCACATATAACAGCAAAAATATAATAAACACAACAAAGTTAATAAAAAGGCAGAAACAAAAAAAAAATAATGTGACCAAACATAACAAAGCCGCAATACACACAAATTAAAACGTAGCGCTGTTGCAAACAAAGTCAGACTCTTAAATACCTGATCAACGCTCAAACTCACAAAAATTGAAAACTGGATGCTTAGCAAAAGCTTAACATTAATTAAAACAACCATCAGCCCAACAGAATCCAACTGTTACACGATGCAAACATGTACATCTGGAAAAATGATACTTGGAAAAATGACTCAAGGTGTACTTGTTTGTATTGTGTAATAGTTGTATTCTGTGTTTTGATTAATTTTAAGCCCTTGCTAAAGCATACAGTTTTCAATTATTTTGAGTTTGTGTGTTCATAAAGTTTTTTATGAATGTGACATTGTTTGCAATAGTGCTAAGTTTTAATTTAAGTGTGTTATGGAATTGTTTATTTTGGTCATATCATTTCTTCGTTTTTTAGCTTTGTTGTATTTATTGTATTAATTTCTTTAATATGTGATGACTTCTGGCCTATCATCTACGGGCTCTTATAAAGATGCACCCATCCATAAGAAGAGGGTTCAGTCAAAATTAAAAACTAAAGATTTTGTACACGTCTTTTTTAACAGTAAACATTACAGATTACATGTTTTGACACTTTACAGTGTTAAATACCCATACAAATTACAAAAATGCCGTACACAGATAAACCCAAAATTATATTCAGAAAGAGAATATATTATTCAGAAGACTAACAGTCATTAAGAGTCGTCAGAGATAATAAAATCAAAATTTTGAAAAACTAATGTCCAAGGACTTAAAAGTTCCTTCTCGATAGATTCCTAGTGCTAAAAACTATACAAAACCCTTATTAGTGTTAAACGCTATTAAGCAGTGTGACATTGATATGGCAGCCATATTTAATTTATGCAAATCATCAAAGGGCCTTTGTAAAAAAACTGAACCGCCAAAAGCTCTCTCATACCCAAGAAAAATATTAAAACTTAAAAATCACCGAGCCGAGCGGTTCTCTCTGTGGCCTCTCCGCTAGGCGACTGATGCCGTATGTCGAGGTTCAGGGACGATCAGCAACATTCAAAGGTCTGATCAATGGTGAAACATTATGATACATCAAAACAGCAACAAGGAAACCAATTTTACACAGGAAGTCACACAATTTAGTGAAAAATTACAAGACCGACGATATAAATTACACGACTAGTTTTCATTCGGGTTCGAACCCACAACATACGGCATCAGTCGCCTAGCAGAGAGGCCACAGAGAGAACCGCTCGGCTAAATCTCCACTCCCAAAAAAGAGTGGTTCAATAGCTGGCTAACTTGTTACATTTTTCTGACTGAGACCGCTCCACACGTTGTAGAGTTCGTGAAGCACTGACACACGCATGCTCACAATCACATCGCACACACAAACTTTATCGAGGCGAAGAAACGAATTTCATCGCTTTAACTGGGCGAACGATAACCTCAGGGACAATTCTGTCCACCAGCAGAGTTACCAACCCAGGATAGAAAATACAGCTAGTTTTCAATCGGGTTCGAACCCACAACATACGGCATCAGTCGCCTAGCAGAGAGGCCACAGAGAGAACCGCTCGGCTAAATCTCCACTCCCAAAAAAGAGTGGTTCAATAGCCGGCTAACTTGTTACATTTTTCTGACTTAGACCACTCCACACGTTGTACAGTTCGTGAAGCACTGACGCACGCATGCTCACAATCACACATCGCACATACAAACTTTATCGAGGCCTAACTGAAGCTCTTCAAACATTTTTGTCTGCAACAGCGCATCATAGACGGACAGCGACAGGCATTTTGTTTGTTTACTTCATTTACTATCAAATTGCAAATGAATACTCCAAAACTGATGACGTTTATCGTGAATATCTCGACGTTTTCCGTAAAATATTATGGCTGATATTTTACGTCAACAGGATGGAGCGATATTGGCATGGGTGTACGATATGAAGTAGGTAGGCGGGGAGTTTAAGGCCGCGTTTTTGTACCATGAATAAAAAAGACACAAAACTCGTGCATGTATAAACGAGGAGAGACGTAAAGAATGCTGGGATTAAACTTGCAGACGACAGCTTTCACATTTAGAAGAGTATCCTTTGTGTCAATAACTAGATGCAAAAATTGCCATTTTTTAGACGAAAGTTTGGAAGTGCGAAAATCCACAAAGCTTCATTCTGTATCAACATACAAACGATTACGTCACTTTGAAATAATGCATACCCTATAACCACCCCCGGCATCCCCTCTAAAATCAATCTTTATTCAGCGCCAACTCGACAATGACCCAACAAATAGAATGATTTGAATAGTAACAGTGTATCAAAAATGATTGTTACGTTATTTTACACGCACATTGAACCATATGTATGTGAAAAGAATGCTGATGTAGCGCCTGTGCCGCACGATATTTTGCGATACACGTGTTTTGTCGCACGGTAATCGAAATACGGCTAACTTCACAAACGCAGAATTGCATTTACCGTGCGCGAGTTTTAATTATCTCACAGACAAATAGAGGACTGTCTCTCTATTTGTCGGTGATTACTTGTTGAACATAATTGGTTGTTAGATGTATGATAATTGTTAACGATATGTACAAAAATTGTAAATTTCTCCAACTTCGTGACATAAACAAAAAACACCTACACCTGCCTTGATCTAACAAAGCGTGTGTGAACTGTGGGTGGGTGAACAGTGGGTGACCAAGTAAACTTGGTGTTCGACTTAATTAATTTTACATAATTTTGAGTAATTCAAATGCAAGCTGAAAGCACCCTTTTAAAGAATATTATCGATTTTAATGACTTCTTGTTTTAGTCTGTTTATACGTTTTTTTTCAGATGGCTGGCTCTGATTTTATTGTATTTGCTATAACTTTTAACTGTCGTGTACCGCGCTTGAATTGTAAAATACTACATTATACTATAATATTGCTTTTCCTTTCCTTATTAAGGATTACTCGGTGAGTTGGAGGATTACATGGCAGGTACCACATTAACGGTAAAAGTGCATGGTGTGCCGCGTTTGGCTTCAATTTGCAAAGCAGCAATTTTGATCATTCGCAATCCAATCGACTCAACAATCGCGGAAAGAAACCGGAAACTTACCTCTAGCCATACTGAAGCTGCATCATGGGATAGCTCCCTACGATTCGACGAAGGTAATTGGTTTATCTTTACGGGAATAATATTTCAATATCTCAGCCTGCCATCAAGAATCTTTTGTTATTCAATTCATTTTGTATTTTGAATCAGTAGCGTCTTTCGATTCCTAATCGCCTCATTGGCATTTTACTTTTCTACGTTTCAGACTGGAATCGGCAAGCTCAGCTCAATCATTTCGAAAACATGGTTAACGATTTCGTTGAGTTGCAAGTGCCAACTTTGGTTGTTCACTACGAAAACATGAAAGAAAATACCCTGGAAGAAGTATGGCGCATTGTCAAGTTCCTGAACATGACCATGAGTAAAGAGCGAGAAATGTGTGTGAAGCACAACATTGAAGGCAACTTTCATCGAAAACCTGGCGATATCGAAGCTCCGTATGAAGCATTCACAGACCAAATGAAATGCGACACACTGGATGCCATGACAAGGGTGTCAATGGTGCTTGTGAAGAAAGGTCATGACCCACTACCGTGCCTACAGGAACATCCGGTATCTAGCTGTGATTTGTTTTCAAAGGCAGTGTCATCTGTTTCCAATTGCAGAGCGGACAACTCCACGCTGTCTTAAATTGAGCCCACAGTTTGCATTCTTGCGTGTTCCAGTTTGACTCTCTTTTCCTCAAGATCTGCCTCACAACGAGGCACTATCTATTTGATCTCTAATTCATTGTCTTCTCCAAACTTTTACAAGTTGGTGCTCCTGTAATTGTTGATATCCTTACTTACCTGTTTAATATGAGTTTAAAATTTTCTGTTTTTCCTTATGTTTTCAAATGTGCAAGAGTTGTTCCTCTGTACAAGGGTGGAGGTAATGTTGGAGATATGTTGAATAATCGTCCAATTTCAATTGTGCCGTGTCTTTCTTAAGTTTTGGAGAGACATGTTCCCAATATTCTTTATAACTACTTGTCATGCACAAACTTACTGATTGACACCCAGTCTGGTTTTAGAGAAAACCTTTTCCTGTCAAACTGCGTTGATTCGGCTCACTGACGAAAGTTTATATAATATGGACAAGGGTTATTTCAACAGTCTTCTTCTACTTGATCTGTCCAAGGTTTTTGATCTCATCAACCACGACATTTTATTAAGCAAACTGTCTTGTTATGGTTTAGCAGATAATGAGGTTGCCTGGTTTACATCTTACCTCGCTACTCGGCACGGAATGTTAGTTATTTAGGGTGTTTGTCAGAGAGGCGTAATATAACTACTGGTGTTCCCCAAAGTTCAATCCTGGGTCTATTGTTACTTATGCTCTTTATCAATGATCTATCTTTATGTGTTGATTCTTCAAGCTGATACATGTATGCAGATGACCAAACTCTGCTTGCAAGTGGTCAATCTATTGATGTTGTTAATGATAGAATGAATGGTGCCATTTTACCAATTTCTAATTGGATTACGGCAAACTCAATGAGTATAAATGTAAAAAAATAAGGAATCTTCTTGTAACTTCTAATTTCAAGTTGAATAGTCGGAAAGAGACAAACAACTCATTACCTGTACATGTTAATGGAATTGAAATTCTCCGTGGATATAGTGGAAAAATCTTATGTCTAACTGTAGATGAATGTTTATCGTGGAATGAACACTTAGATATCCTTTGTAAGACTTTGAGTAAGAGAATTTTGTCTGTTGTTAAGATTACGCACATTTATACCAATGAGCCACCGCATCATTTTATAGAATGATCTTATACAGAGTACTCTTGACTACTGTTGTGTTGTGTGGGGAAACAAAACTGAAACAAATCTCAACAAAGTTTTGATTTTTCAAAGATAGCTTTACGTATTCTGTTTGAATTGCCTTACGACTATCCTTCTCTTGAGTTATTTTCTCAGTTAAATGTTCTGTCCATTAGACAAAGAATTGTTTGTTTCATGGGAGTGTTAACATTGAAGTGTATGACTGGAAATGCACCAAAATATCTGTGTAAGTTCTTTGTATTTCAGAGTGATATTCATCCTTATCGAACACGTTCTCTTTCTCGTCAAGTTTGTTGTATTCCAAAGTCAGATTTAAATACTGGTCAACGGATTTTTCATTACCGTGCTTAAAAACTCTGGAATTCTCTGCCGAACGACATAAAACATGCTCCTAATATTATAAAGTTTAAGGTTTAGCTACGATAGTTTATCAAACTGAATTTGCCATTGTGAACAACGTTGTTATTTTACATGTACTTCTGTCATTATTAACGTTGTTGTAATTATTGAGCCCCCATGAAA
Source organism: Ptychodera flava (assembly GCF_041260155.1). Classification (NCBI taxonomy): domain Eukaryota; kingdom Metazoa; phylum Hemichordata; class Enteropneusta; family Ptychoderidae; genus Ptychodera; species Ptychodera flava. The sequence goes on along the minus strand of NC_091944.1, from coordinate 9,853,834 downwards.
ATAACTCATTTAGTAACTCGGCCGCTCATTAAAATTGTAAATTAAATTCAATTCCATTACATTATCTCCGTATTTCGTTTACACTTATTAGTTATCCTATTGTCTCTGCCGTTGTCTGTCTCTTTTGCCTTCGTCTCCACTCCCCTCGGCCAGAGTCCACTCTCTCTCTCTCTCTCTCTCTCTCTCTCTCTCTCTCTCTCTCTCTCTCTCTCTCTGATATCCACATAATATTGACAATATAAAACGGTCAGGGAATTCAAATACAACGCTTGGACATCGTATTTGGTCAGTCATTGTGTCGGGCTATATCATGATCTGGAACGAGTTTAAATACAGTTCACAGAATGTGAAATAACATGTTTCGTTTCGTTGTATTAATGTTACCATAGGTCTGTTTCTTTCCCTTCATATTGGCATGACTTGTGATTTAAACCGATTCTTTCGAGCATTGAAATACGTAGTGATTAAAACTTTTCTAATGAAGGTGTTTCAAGTTTCAAGGAGCTTCAGTTTACCTGAAACTACATTCTATCAAGCCATGCCTGTTGTGTTTAGGCTTTATCGCTGTCTGTTATATTTTCATTTGAATCCATGAGGATAGTTCTCGAGAATTAGTGTCATCATTGTTTTTGTCCGTGTCCATATTAAGTGTTGCTCTCAAGTTATTTTTATCGTCAGATGCTTCAATATTGGAAAAATCATCAACCCAAGTCGCCACTCAATGTCAAACATGTGTCGCCCTAATTTGGTGGTAAAAACATGTGCATCAATATGAGGTACCGTTTAGTGTTGTCGGCTGAGAAAAGAGAACTCAGTGCAGTGGACATCTGACAAGTGTGTCAGGAGAATCATTGGAACGCAAGGACAAAAAAGCAATAATGACTACGATGGAATTTTACTTCATACCAACAACCACTGGCACCACCGTAGATGAAACGCTTTTATTAGTGTAGTGGTATTGAGGTACCAAAAGAGCGCCTCTTTGGTAGCAGCTGTCCGGATAAAGAGAAGAGACCCAGATGATTAAATGTCGGGGACTATAGCAATCGATCGATGCAATTTATTTGGTCACGTTTAATGAGTTTGATTTTTTTTTCGGCGAACAACGTTAACCAGACGGTTGAGCGTGTCTTGCCTTCCCTATCTACTGTGCATATTTCCTGCGACGGATACTTCAACTTACAATATTTCTCTCCTCCTTTCTCACCGGCCATTTTGAAATCGTGTTTTTAACCCACAGTTCAGTGCGCGCCACTAACCGTCCAAAGTGAAGCCGTGACCTTTGAGTAGATCGCTAGACGTTCGCAATGTTTCGGCATAAATTTTATAGCGCAACGATCAAGCGCATATCTTCTAAAAATTGGTGCCCGCGCCGAAATGAATCGTTTTTGAATTTGTCTTTTCATCAAGAGCGGCTTCTCCTGTAGTTATTAACAGCTGATAATCAATTTGACAACACCCTTAGGGTATACCACGGCATATCGAAATATTTCTGTCGTCAGAATAATGCAATGCAGTATTGTAGTTGTATACTTTATATGAGCTGTCGAACAAGTAGCGTAACAGCCCTCTAATAGTTGTTTCTCAAAGTTATCGTGGAGGGCAGCATTACAGACATAGCGTACACAGTACTGTGAAGCAATTTTTATCTTTCAAAACACTATAAAGTAGTATAATATCTTCATCAAATGCATCAGCATTCAGAGAAAATAGCTTCCAATAGATAGTGTTAGTGTGGCGTTAAATTTAAGCTATCTTTCTGAACTTGGGTCATGTAGGGGTCAAACCCACCTGTGTAACTGTGCCAGGCATTGCATTCAGTTGAATCCAGCTCAGAATATCAGCTCACTGTCCAGGAGCCACTGGAGCACGTTCGGTTTACTGTTAGGAGAAAACATAAGCTGTTTTTAAGGATATACAAAGAGAAGGTGATATAATATTGCGGTGTTATATCAATGTTAGTGGTCTGTTATTTACTGATCATCCTAAATCCCAGTAAACGAATCCACAATCACCGTTGATAACAATGGATTTGGTTCGAACCATGATGATCAAAGGTTAAGTGTTTTTTGTTATTGCTGATGTTTCCCCTACTGAATCTCTTGCTTTGAATGACCCAGATTTTCAAATCGAAGAGAGAGCCTTCCTTTCCAGGGATGAAGAATATGCCCTCGGTGTGAAGACTGGCATTCTTGTTGAAAAGAAAGCTACACAGCATAATTTCAGGAATGAAGATGAAAGGACAATATTCAGAAAGTTAGTTTCAGATTATGCGAGTTAGTGTTACTAAACCAGCAGCTTGATATCTCATCAGACAGATGAAGTGAAAGATTCTTAGCCCCACACTCTCTTTTATATCTTTGGGATGTACCATTCTATTTGTAGATGGAATAGAATGGTACCTCCCAAAGACATAAAAGAGAGTGTGGGGCTAAGAATCCTTTCAATTCATCTGCCTGATGATTGCAGGATGCATGAAGCCTACGTAACATACATTATTATTTTGTACTTGAAGTAATTTGTATTAATATTTACTGCGCTTTGCTTTAGCATTGAGCACTAAAAATATCCCACGAGGACATCTGAATACTTCGATAGATATAGATATAGATATCTTTACACATTTCATATTAAGATAGATGTGAATCAATTAAGATCAAATAAAGTTTACTCAGTGTGTGTCTATATATATATATATATATATATATATATATATATATATATATATATATATATATATATATATATATATATATATATATAGAAACAAATTACTTCAAGTACAAATTTGATAAACGACATATCCTGTACCATTCATCTTAATGTCTACTTGTTTACGATGCACTCCAATATTAGGATCAGTCACAGACAGGTCGTTGGGAGAGGCATTTTCTTCATACGCATCATATCGACTTCAATTAAGTCTCTTCCGATGACAAACTTTACTGAAAAGCATTGCGAATATTATAAATAAATAAAGTCAATGTACACAGTTATTGACGGTCCTTCGTGAGTACTATGGGTTACTACTTCGTGGCCAAATGTTTAAAAAACTCTTAGAACGAAATTAAATGTTATAACTTGCGAAGTTAACCTTCGGAACTGGTAAAATGTGACCGATTGAATAATTTGAACTTCCAATGAGATGCAGGTTTGATGCAATTCTGTTTGCTTTTGAGTTTGCAGACAAGTTCAGGGCGACTGATTTCATTGAGCATACATCTGATGAAAAGGCTATTCACAGTATATCGATGCGCACTATATAGAATCTATATGCAATCTGGCCGTGTCGTGATTAGCTTTTTCTTTCGACGCGATCGACAAAATAGGGGAACACATGTAATAATAACAGAACTCCATGTCCTCGAAGGTCGCTATAGGCGTTCAGAAGATATTTCCCGTGGGATACGGTGTATCCCGAGGGAAATACCTGCGGAAGCCACATAACGACCTACGAGGTCATTGAGTTCTGTCATATTATCAAACGTCTATAAATGCACAGATGTTGCTACTTTTAAACTAGAAAAATTTATTCACAGTTTTGTCATACACTCCCATGTATAGTGGATCAACATTATCGGCGAAATTAAAAAATCTAATTACTTGTATCTATATGCACTTGTAACCACCCCTTTTAATCAAGTATGATTATATCAATTATTCAACATCTATATATGGTCATGTGTGGCTGCCTGACGGCTGCCTCCAAAGAAACTGGGTAGGAAGAACAATGTACGGCTGCGTTCAATAAAAATAGTGAGGGGGCCTTGAGGAATCGCATTTGAAATATTTAGATCCCCCTCAATATCCTCCAAAATTTTCAAAGTCCCCCGTCTATATGATTTTTATCGAAAATCCAAAATCAAATTTCTTGTATCTATATGCACTTGTAACCACCCCTTTTAATCAAGTACGATTATATCAATTATCCAATGTCCATATATGGTCATGTATAGCAAATTTTATATTGGCTAAAGTTATTCACAGTTTTAACGTAGACTACCGTGTATAGTGGATCCGTATTTTCGGCGAAATTCCAAAATCAAATTTATAGTATACATATGCACTTGTAACCACCCTATTCTAATCAATTACGTTTATATCAATTACCCAACATCCATATGTGGTCAAGTATAGCAAATTTTATATAGATTCAAGTTGTTCAAAGTTTTATCAGAGACTACCATGTACAGTTGATCAATATCTTTGGTAGGAAATTCCAAAATCAAATTTCTTGTACATATATGCACTTGTAACCACCCAATTCTAATCATTTGTATCATTTATTAAACGTCTATAAATGCACAGATATTAATAGTTATATATAGGATAATAATATTCACACTTTTGTCATAGACTACAATGTGTATAGTGAATCAACCTTCTCAATCAAATTCCAAAATTAACTTTCTTGTACAATGTCCACTGGTAAGCACCCTATGCCAATCAAGTACATTTATATCAATTATCAAACGTCTATAAATACACAGACTTTGCCAGTTTTAAATAATTGAAAACAATTGTTCATAGTTTCTCCTATACTATCGTGTATAGTGAAACAACATTATCGATAATCCAACAATCAATTTTTTTGAACACACGCGCACTTTGTACCTGTCACTCCAAGTAAAAATATATTTACATGAATTTTCAAAAAAGATATAAATGTAGAGATAGAGCTTGTTTTTCATGGGAAGAGTGCTAATAGTTTGCGCAATGGACTCTCATGTATTATGATTTGATATTTTTCGACGAAGCACTACATCGCCCCATCGGCCCCATTTTGCGTGCCTTTGAGGGGAGGACTTCAAAACTATAGCAAGTCAGAAGGGTGGGTGACTTTAACGCATTGTGAGTTTGTCAGGGGGCATTTGAAAAAATCTGAGAACTTTTATGAATCCCCCCTCGAAAGGTGTTTGCGAATACAGCCTTGGCCTAACGTATGCAACGTGTTTTGCAATGCTAAACCTTCAACTAGTAGCAAAACTTGCAGCTAAATTGAAGATGGGAAAAATTGATTGCAAACCATTTAAGGCAAACACTTAAAAACACGTGTTACACGTCCTGCATAATACAACGAACAGTAATCGGAAATAGTGGACAAACAAAACGTACTGACAGGATACAGCTGTGCCTTATCAAGTGTATGTTGATGTGATGATGACTGACGTTGTCGTATCCGGTTATTCAAATATTGGTTTCAATTTTCCTATCGTTGAATGCATTTGAATATTTTGTTAGGAACTAACAGCACAGAATATTAGAGATACGCATTTGTTTTGCTCTGTTAGAATATTCCACTCTGTTCTACTTACATATTGGGGTGAGAGCGCGACTAAAATTAGCTTGATCTCGAACTTGTGCCATCATTATTATGCTATTATTTGGTCACGAGGTCTTTTTATGTCGTGAGTTGGTCATTTTTTAGTTCAATAATCAGTTATTCGGTCGTCATTATCTCAATATTCAGTTATTGTCTGATTTTTCCGTCTTTATTATCGCATTATTCAGTATTGATATCCTAATTTGAAGCATATCATCATGATAATGCCATTATTTGATCATTACATCATCATTTTCTCTTTTTTCAGTTGTTATTAGAGATATTGGTTATTTTTATCTCATCATTCAGTATCGATGACTTTATTTTAAAAGTATTTAATAAAGTATTTAATTATATATAGCACTACGTGGAGTTTTCATTTTGGCTGTTATGCTAAGATTATTTGGTCATTATTGTATGCTTTTGTAATTATTACGTAATTACGTGGTAGCATTATAATATGGTGACGAATTTATTTAACCTACTTGATTCATGCGCAGAAATCACTGCAAATAAGGCGACTTATCTTGCAGGGTATCCGTAGTAACTTAAACTATTTAAAGGGTAGCTATCATCCCCCTCCCCCACCTGGAACAAAACAACCCTAGACATTCAGTGAAAAACTTGTAGATTGTAGGCATTGATCGGCACGATGCCTCTCGGTGTAAGAGGTCGTTTACCAGTTAGAAGTTTGCTTCTCGGTCATAACACTCTCAATATGGTCGCTCCTATCTTCTGTACTTTGTAAGACTACTTTAACAGATCTCTTGGTGAGTTTATCCGCTCTAATAAAGTTAAAGTCTAACGTTAAAGTGATTCGGCTGTACTTCCGGTGTTTCATAATATTCTAGTTTTGACTATTTTGATGTAGAGAGACTTAATCATGCTGTACAGATGATAACCAGATGTCGTGTACACTTCGTTATGGCAGGGTGTCACGGACGTTAGAGCGGTGAATGATATCCAAATCGCAGTCCCGTCGACGGCACTCACAAGATGGGTACGTAGGTTTTCATGCTTTTCCGAAAATTTCAAAACATCCCTACCTGGGATTTTTCATCCGAAAAGATATCCTCATTTCGAAGTAAATTGGATCAAAAATCACCCCTTCATTTACAAAACTAGGAGACAGAGAGATACTTTTGCAATACAGTTACAGGGATGTCAATGTTGTATACAGCAGGGTACCTCAACGGAGAACCGTTTATAGAGCAATGTGGTCTACTGATGTTATCTGTACCAGAAGACCACAACTGTAGTCGAGGAAGCAACATAACAACTTAAGGTAAAAATAGTTTATACGATGACGTCATTATTTAACAACTTAGCACTGAGGTACCGTGTATCGTGAATAATGCCATAACCACGAGTAGATATAAAAACCAAATGATCAAATCCTGGCATAATATAACACACGTATCAAATAACGATATCAATCCATGGTTGCTCCTATCTTCTAGACTTTGGATAATACTGAATAATGAAATAATAACGACAATAAATGAATATTGAGATGATGATGACCAAATAACCAAATTTTGAGCAAATAATGACCCAAGAAAGACATAAAAATGACCGAATAACCCAATAATGATAATGATAGCATACGTTTCAAACAAGAGATCAAGCTATCTTGGCCGTGTTCTCATCCCATAATCCATCTCCGAATGTGACAGCCTGTGTGATGATGCGAAGGAAAGCATTAATAGAGGTTACACCCGTGGCCATTTTACTGTTGAATAAGCCCACTGGCACTTGATGCAGTCAGAAATTTTATTTGTACAAAGGCAAAACCAGCTTTGTCTAGGGTTGTGAATGAGAGTTTACGATTGGCATCCGCTCTACAGTTCCAGATTCAGATACAATGTAATATTACCATGCACTGATCCATGTACAAGTCTTGTTTAGACAACTTATTTGTCCTATCTATACCATGATCAAAGGAAACAACAGGTGTCATTGTAACTTACAGACTTTCGTATGTAGACAAAATATGAATTTTCTTGTATATATTGACTTTATCACAGCGTCTCGTTAGTTTTATGAAAAACCAGTGCAATTGATTTCAATTTTCCTAGACACACTCTCTGCTTGTGAAACATAAGTTTGCATGATGCTTTAGCAGTGATCTCATAAAAAGTGTGTTGCTTCAATGAACTAATTGTCGCGTAGAGGCTTTAATGAATGGAAGTAATATCTTGTTGCTCAATTTTTAACACAGGGTACAAATCATTAGCTCTTATTTAAAACCTTTGGCAGAGACTGTTTTGTCTTTATACAAGCAGAATTTGTGACGGCATCAAGTAGCTTACTCAACAGTAAAGTGGCCACGGGTATAAGTGATGTTAGTGATAATAGATTTGTACTAGCAGTGTAGTCTGTAGTAGTGTAATATTTAGCACTTTTAATGAATGGAATTTATCAGTCAATTCTACCAATTTCCCTGTTCACTTTACGCGATAAAAATCGTCTGCTATGTGCAACAGAGAATGTGACAGGGAAATAAAATGCTGCCATAAACAACCATGGTGTAAACGACACAGTTGCAAAAAAAGCTGGAGGAATCGCGTTTGAAATCTTCAGATCCCCCTCAATATCCTCCAAAATTTCAAGTCCCCCCGTCTATATGATTTTTATCGAAATTCCAAAATCAAATTTCTTGTATCTATATGCACTTGTAACCACCCCTTTTAATCAAGTACGATTATATCAATTATCCAATGTCTATATATGGTCATGTACAGCAAATTTTATATTGGCTAAAGTTATTCACAGTTTTGACGTAGACTACCGTGTATAGTGGATCCGTATTTTCGGCGAAATTCCAAAATCAAATTTATAGTATACATATGCACTTGTAACCACCCTATTCCAATCAATTACGTTTATATCAATTACCCAACATCCATATGTGGTCAAGTATAGCAAATTTTATATAGGTTCAAGTTGTTCAAAGTTTTATAAGAGACTACCATGTACAGTTGATCAATATCTTTGGTAGGAAATTCCAAAATCAAATTTCTTGTACATATGTGCACTTGTAACCACCCAATTCTAATCGTTTGTATCATTTCTTAAACATCTATAAATGCACAGATATTAATAGTTATATATAGGATAATAATATTCACACTTTTGTCATAGACTACAATGTATATAGTGAATCAACCTTCTCAATCAAATTCCAAAATTAACTTTCTTGTACAATGTCCACTGGTAAGCACCCTATGCCAATCAAGTACATTTATATCAATTATCAAACGTCTATAAATGCACAGATATTGCTAGTTTATATAGGATAATATTATTTACAGTTTTGTCATAGACTACCATGTAAAGTTAATTTACATGTTGACTTTTTTACAATGTCCACTTGCACAGACAAACATAGACAGAATCGCAACGGGTATTGTTTAAGGCGTGAAGCGGTTACGTAACCCATCAATGTTCGCCTCGGGAATGTTTTGAGCTTCAGGAAAGTAAGTTTTACCGTTTTAAAAATGCCTCTCACATTTTTATGAATATATAATGAGTGTGTTTGAACCAAATTTGAAAATCTTTTATCGATACTGTCTGGTTTTACTCAGTGGTTTACGGTCAATCATACCGTCTTTTACACATGAGTCAAGGAAGGACATGCTTATGAAACTGCTGGCATGTTATGTTTTGATTGACGTGAAGCAGTGTTTCTGGCCGGAGAGCTCACAAAGTAATAATGGTTGCTCCGCGACTGGCAGTACGATGCCATCTCGTCGTATTTTTCGCATAATCGCGTGCAATTATCAACCAGAAACGAAGCCTCCAAAAAGTTTAACACCCTTGAAGCTCATTTTAATTTGAAAAGCCAATAGTCTACCGAGACGACCATGGAACAAAAGGCATGCCGCGTTTCTAGTCTCTCTATATTTATCTGTGCCACTGGTAACCACCCTATGCCAATCAAGTAAATTTACATCAATTATCAAACGTCTATAATTGCGCAGATATTGCCAGTTTTAAATAATTGAAAACAATTGTTCATAGTTTCTCCTATACTATCAAGTATAGTGAAACAATATTATCAATAATCCAAAAATCAGATTTTCTGGACACATGCACACTTTTTACCTACCATTCCGAGAAAAAATACATTTACATGAATTTTCAAAACAGATATACATGTAGAGATAGAACTTGTTCTTCATGGGAAGAGTGGTAATAGTTTGCGCAATGGACTCTCATGTACTATGATTTGACATTTTTGGACAAAATACCACATCGGCCCCATTTTGCGTTCCTTTGAGTGGAGGACTTCAAAATTATAGCAAGTCAGGAGGGTGGGTGACTTGAACGCAATGTGAGTCTGAGAACTTTTTTAAATCCCCCTCCAAAGGTGTTTGTGAATGCAGCCTTGACCTAACGTATGCAACATATATTGCAATGCTAAAGCTACACATTATTAACCCTACCATGTTTGCCTTCTGCGGCAGGTGGAATGTAAGATGCATTTCACAGCGCTAATGAAAAACACAGCTGCAGTAAAGTAATCCCTGAGGCAAAGGTACAGTTTGGGCATGGGCAAGTAATTTTTGGGTGTATTAGAGAGCATTCGAAATATTAAAGGTCAAACACTGGTCAAAATGCTTGATATACGTTCAATATATTTACATATATTGACGTATATGGAACAAAAAATTAGTGGTAAACTCAACGTATATCTTTGTACATGGAACATATCATTATGTTGATATACGTTGCGTATATCTTTGCAGATTATTGCTTAAGAAAGAGCTCGAGGAGTCAGGATTACTTTTTGGGTCGCTCTGACGGATTTCGCGGAAAATACTACTTTTTGCTCTGCTGATCGCTAAATTAAACAATACGTCTATTGTATATTACTGGAATGCACTGTCTGATTAAATTGGGCACATTGTGAATCCAGGACAGATGACAGTCAAACAGAAAAATAGACAAACATTGGGTTTTCGATTGGCTGGCACCAGCTTGACTTGAATTTTGCTAAGGGGTCGTAGTTCAGTTACAAAAAGGCAAACAGCATGCGAAACTCCACGAACGTCGTGCTGATTCATTTGGCATGCGGATAAAAAGGTGTTTCTCAACGGGGACTAGATGAAGCCTTCCGGCCCGTATTTATTTAGATGCTAAAATTCAAAATAGACTAATAGTGGCACCAATCAAAATGAAGGGCGACAAACAAGCGCTATTGGGAAACCTTGCGAACCAAGAGAGGTAAAGCGACGCTTTTTCTCAAATATTCAGAATATCTTGCTATTTTCACTGCTGTCGGTGAGAAAGCTTTTGTTTTCACGAACGAACGGTGAGAATTGTTGTCCTTGGTGAGACTTAAGTATGACACCGGTGAGACTGGTAATTCTTCCCGTAAATTGTGAGACTTGAAATTTTCACCCTGATTCTTTGTGAGACAGAAAACAATCATCATTCATTGGTGACAATGTACGATTTCAACCGTCAAATCAAATGCGAGGATTTCCTCGCCGGTGAGGATTTGAAAGCAGAGTATATCTCAATTTTGGAATCTACGCAGAAAACTATATTTCACAAACACTGTGTCAGCAAAACGCCTACACAATATACATTGTCGAAGTGTACATGTGTATAGTTGAGGTCTGTATTACCCCGTTATGAACTTGTAATACTTTACAATTAACTTGTACTGCCTCATATTTCTTATGATTTGGAAGTTTTGGGAAATACATATTGCATTTACTTAGAGGATATTTTCAAAGTACCGAAAAAATTGTTCTTGCAATTATGGGATGCAATTATTATTTTGTGCATTTTGGACTTTATTAAACACCAAGAGTATTAAGTTGGCTCGTTTGTGCATGATGCACAAACACACAGTAAACACACGTGTATGACACACGTCACATAACCGATGGTAATCTTCATACTCCAACATATAAAAACAATTCGGATCAATTTTATATTAAGTTTGCTGGACCAAAGATTTGGAATAATATTCTTGTCTACATAAGAAATATTAAAAGGAGTTACAGGTTCAAAAGAGAATACAACTTTTATTAAAAACACGATCGGAACTAGACTTGGTTCAGGTCTGTTATTTGTGAATGTTTGAGTGGGGTAAACGCGATGGTTTGTGTTCTGTTTTAATGTGAAACGCGTGAGTGGGGTGAACGCTATACAGGAGAGTTTCTCCCTAGTTATATTGGTGTAACAATTGACAATTCCCTTTTCAGGAAACCACAGATTAAGAATGTGATAAATAAAATAACCCCCAAAGTTTGAATTATCTCACGTTTTCGACATTTCGCTCCAAAGTTTATCCTAATTAAACTCTACAATGCCTTCATTCTACCACACTTAACTTACTGCTTACAAATATAGGGGAAGTACTTACACCACTTTCCTTGAACCTATTTACCGCCTACAAAAGAAAATTGTCCGTTTGATTACTTTTTCTGATTTTCATGCCTATTCAAACCCCCGTCTTTCGTCAACTAAAAATCATGCATATTTTTAAACTAATCACTGTTCTTGCCTTAATGTTTGTGATTTCAAAAATAACGGTTTCCCAATCACTATCAACAATTATTTTGAACTTCCTCACCATGGATACTCTACACGTTCAGCTGAGTATAGCAATTATTGTATTCCTTAAACAAGGCTTACAGTCATACATTGGAATTCTCTACCTTCTTCAGTTAAGCAAACAACGTGTAGACAAAGGTTCAAAGTGGAATTAAGAAGCTACTTAATCAACACATAATAATATGTATCTTTTTTCTTGGGTTGTTCATCGATCCAATGTATTTTATTTTCTCTTTATCTCAGATATGTACTTTTTTATCCTTACTTAAGCCTTTTATTGCATCATCGTTTACAGTTATGAGCTGATAGTGGGCCATGGACTCGACTAGTCCTTGTGGACTATTTCTATGGTCCAAACCAGATAAAGTCATACTTTCACTGTAATACTTTTCTTGTAATTGTACCTTTATCTGGTTAAATAAACAATTCACAATTCATATTCATATTCTGAATAAGATGTGATCACGGAATAGCAGAGAGCCCTGAGGGTGATTTTTTATGACGAGACAAATGTTGGAGGGAAAAGGCTTCTAAACATAGTGAATGGCCGCCTAAATTGTCAAACGGTGTACGCTAAGAAATCAATAGTTGTCACTTTAAATTGTCGAAATAAGATGTCACACTGTTGAAGTTTGTTAAGATTGGGACATAATTAAAGGCATTGTATACTAGCACATTAATTTGTCAAAAATGTTCTTCAAATAAATTGCCAGTCGAGGTCTGAACTCTTTAGTAAATATGCTCTTTAAAGTAATTACCTTTCTGATATGACTTTCAAATTTTATGAGTAGATTGCAAACATTCGTTTTGGTTTTTCCTTAAATTATTGAAAACTATAGGTCAAGCATGTATCTTTTTTCTGACCAAAATATGGGCAGAATTATTCTAGCCTCGTCAGAGGTGAATATAAAAAAAATATAATACCAGTCTTGTATTAAATTATGGTCAAGGGTGCGGCATATTTTATGCAGCGCTACACATGAAAAATCTACGAGGCAGTTTATCATCATCAGAATCAGTTGAAAACGATACCACCGAGGCATGCGCAGCTAAGCTCTCGTCCATGCAAATTCAGAGCCTCCATTCGGCACGTCACGACACGAAACTTCTCATAGTCGTTAAATAAACCTGTTGAAATGGTCCGAAGAGTAGTGGTTGTGTCACTTGTTGTAGTTCTACTTCTCGTTTTTGTTGGATGGCCCAATTTCAGAGTAGATTTTGGGAAGGAAAATGAACAAACGGCAAACAGTCTCGACTCTTTCGCGGTTAAATCTTCTCAAGAGAAGACGGACGAAAATCGCCAAGGTAAGCTTAAATATCTATTCTAGACTAAATTTTATGCCACAACGGCATATTCCTGTGCGACAAGTGAAATCAAGCATGATTTGCCCATTTATCTTGCAACCTGTAGAGTTTTTCAAAAGCAATGAAGTAAACTGATATGTCTACTGAAACTCATTACACAAAATTTGTCTCACCATGGAGGTAGAAGGACTCCTTCTACCTCCATGGCCTCACAGAAACCTTTTTATGCCAGTGGCCAGTTCAGTTTTCACTAACTGTACCACCTTGTTGCTTATATATTAATCATAGTGTGTTTTTTCCTAGCCCCTTCCTTATATTCTCAGTACTGAAATCTTCTCAGCTACATTTGAAAGATCTTTGTATGAAGGCCCGAATTTGTGTTCAGATCGATCAGGCATTCAGAATTCAACGTCCCTAAAGCCCCACTAGCTGTAACTATTTGTTGACCTCAAAATATCTTCCTATTCTCCCCTTGCTTTCTCTGAATTCTACCCCTGAAGGGATATGGGCCTTTACTGCTTTAGGCAACCATTCATTTGTAAAACATTTGATAAGAAAAATCAAATTTTAACGGTCATTTTGATTTTCCCCGCAATTTTCAACAATTGGTAATGTTACAAAGAAAACAGAACATAAACTGTAACAGCTGAAAACATTCAAACCTATGCATTACATCGGACTACTCTGTGCAGTTTATGTGAAAATTTCAGTGCAGATGTGCACAGTATCCACAGTTTGCGCTTTTCGCATATGGCTGCGATTTAATGTTTTGGCAAACATTTAATCACAGTGTAATCTTTATCTTGTTCAAAATTGCATATTCAGTCCAACCGGGTCGTTAATAATTACAGTATACACACACCTAAATTAGTACAGTCTCACAAACTTATTTAAGCTTGAAGGTGAAATCATTAAAATAATGCTAAAAGATGCCAAAGAGGCTTTAAGATGAGGGACCACGATCGGTACTTGAAAACATAATTTATACAACTTTATTTTTGCAATTTGCATATAACTTTTCGTTACGACAGACTGAGATTGAGAAAGTATACAGTCGCATCTTGTTCGCTTCCTGCTTCAAATGTTGTCTTGTCTTCTCTCAGCAAACCAAAAATCGAGTTCGACTAATTGCTCCGTTCGGCTTGCTGCTCCTAATACATTCCCGTTAACTATGCTAGTAAGTCTACCAGGTTCAGGCAACACATGGACCCGACATCTCATAGAACAAGCCACTGGGTTTTACACCGGCTCCAAGTTCAATGATAGGAAACTTTACGAAGGTGGTAAGTAACTTGAATCATGCCATTATCATTTTGGTGATAAGTCGGTTCTCTTTATTTCTCTCTTTCTTTCGATTTCAATATTCCTCTTCCCATTTTAACTTCATTTCTATTAAAGTCTCCGTGCAGTTGCACCTCAGTGTTTTGATGCACTAAGAGGTCCACATCTATTAGGGAGCCAGCGGCACGCCCACTCTCTCACGAAATCACTGCATTTAAAGCTTTCATTTGTTTTACAAGCACCACCTGATACAGCTGTACTGTAGTACGATCGACAATAATACCACCAGCCGGTTTAAAAGACCCGCTTTGCTTTGGAAACAACATGCACAATGCACAACAGCTGCACTCGATAATCGGTTTCGTTTCCCAGTAACAATTTACGAACGTAGCCTCTTGACCGATAAGGTTACGATGTAAAGCAACAGCGATTAGAACTTAGATCTGAATAGTTCAGCACTGCTTTCCACATAACGCGAGACTGAAACTGACAAAGTTGATAATGTGGACTTGTCGATTAAAGCACAGACTTCGTTTATGTCCAAATAATGATCTTGAACAGATTAAGTCCTTCTAGGTTCTTCTGTTTATGCTAATTTGACGTCTTTGTAATCATATTCTTGAGTCTGTGCTGTAATTGAACATAGCTCACTTAGGCGCTTGCGTACAAGACTGACAAGAGTGCTTCGAAGGGTCACATTAGGGAACAGGCGAGGTGGGCACGATTTTGATCTTCGTTATAGCACTTGTGAGTTCTCCATGAAACATGTATTTGCTACTAGAAGTCTCCTCACTCACAGAGGCAACCCTTGATCGCTTTATCAAAGCATATTTTGATCAGCCTTCTCACACTTTTCGATTAACCTAAACAAGCGAAGGGATTAAATCGATCAATCAACAAACATCAGGCAATATAATTCATTGGATAACTTATTCGGGATTTTGCTCATTCTCTTGACACGAGATGTCAAAATTTCACTCTCACCTTGTATCACATTCATAGTACCTCGCTATTTGCATTGATTTTATCTCCTGATGATGTTAATAAGCTAACATATGGCACGATGTGCGCCGAGAAATGGGAAAGAAAGTGATCAGTCAAGATTAAGCCTTAAGCGCGAGAAGGCCATTGGTAGTGAATGAAAGTGTTATTGAAAATATCTCGAATTCAAAGTGAATAACTCATCAACTCTATTTTACTCATGTTTAACATTGGTAGGTACGTGCAGGCTTAATGTTGATCACAATAACGTGATAATTCCACGACAGGGTAATTACTCTCCTAATGAAATAAAAATATGGTATAGGCCTATCATACATAGATTTAATTCATAGGACATAGCGACATTGGCACTAAATGCATGGGATAGGTTAAGGCTTTGCGGTCACATATAAACGCGGCCATATAAATTTCAACGCTCTCATAATAAGGCGTCCCCGTGCCACAAATATACATGAACCATGTTGGTCCCAAGGATACATTTGGTCTGTGAGAATCATTAAATAATACTCGGTATCCCCTGTTCCCGTGACATATCATTCGTCTCGTGTCTGAAGCAGCACAGGTTAGACGAACGCTGATACGACCGAGGTTAGCAAAAATCCGTATCATGGCCGTAAAGGTTTTATCATATACCTTATGAAATAATAAATATTTACTTTAAAACATTGTGCAAGAGATTTGGAGATAGAAATCGTGCAATGTTAAACATTTATCGCCAATTTATATATATATATATATATATATATATATATATATATATATATATATATATATATATATATATATATATATATATATATATATATATATAAACCGTGAGAATGAGGCGTAAATATATAGGTGTAAGATGAACGACATGGAGTAACTTATCGTAAATTTCATTGCACTGGCAGCAAGATGCGATCATAAGCAAAAAGCTCGATTGAAAGAAATACTGTGCCTTTATCATATACCTTGGTTCACATGCCTGTGTAAAGCTATTATATTATATCAACTTGCGTGTCTTTGTTATCTTACTTGGCTATTTTCATCACTCTAAGCCCCAAATGCAGAAAACGGACGTCTGAGAGATCGAACGTCGGAAATCCTGCGCCCGCGACCGAGCATTTTTATAAGTTGGGATTACGTACAGGCACACAGTGCAGTATCCTACGATAAATACGCATTGCGTTCATATCGACATTGCATTTTATTCGCATGCAACACGAACACTATACTTGTCAAAATACCTGCTGCAGTCACACAGAAAATGGGTCAAGAGTTCAAATCAAAAGAAAAAAGTGATAATTTTTTTCGTAAATTTACATAAGAACAATAGTCCTTTTTTGCAAACTAAAATTAGATTTGTCTCATTCTGTACCGCATACGCGTAGGCTATACGGTATAAGTCCACTGTCGTGACATTCAAAAGTGGCAAAGTGAAGTTACAGGATCTATTTCTGATGGATAATTTGAACGTTGCCGTTAATTGTACCAGAGAACAAGCAGTTTTGAAATAATCCAGACTTGCGACGACTGCAACTGTGATGAACAGTTGTGCAGAATGTGTTGCCCGATCAGGGAGAGCTTGTCGCTGACACTGCTCGTTGCATTTGATGTCAAATTTCGTCGCAGTCGCCAGGAGTCATCCCATTGTTATTTTGAACTTCTAGCTCTACATCGTTAGGACACCCCGTTCTGTTACTGCCCAAACTTTGGTAAAGAATATCTGACAAACCGTTACTGTGAGGAAGTGTCAATTTATTTGTGAATGAACGAATATACTATCTTCATTTTAAAGAGCGGTAGGATATATCGCGTATCGACTCCCGCAATATCAAGCAAAGTTCACGGTGCGCTATGTCGCCCTAATATTTGTGTGCATCACACCCCGAATGTGCTGCTTCAGAGATATTTTCAACATGTATCCCAACTTATTTACACCAAGAGGTGAGTTACAGACCCAAACTTTATCTGTGTATCAAAACTCGGTCTTCGGTCTTTGAACCAAAGTGGACTGTTTCGGTTTTCTCGAGGGTCTGTGGTTTAGATAGGTACGTTCAAATGCATCGACCTTGCAATTTTCGAAAATGCTGGTTTAGGGGCCCGTTTTACCACCGCTATCAGTGCTAAAACAGTATTTAGCATTGGTGGAATGAGTTCTCGTCCAATCAGAATGGCGCATGGTAGCATGATATAATATAATTTTGTATTTAGAACGTTTACTGTAAACAAAAGTGCGTGAGACTGCGTCCAAATATTGGCAATCGCGTGCATTTCTGAACTACCTCGATTCAGCTTACTACGCGCGTTGTCATTTGCGTTTTAATTGGTCGAGCTGAACCACGTGACTGCCCACAAATACACAGTAATGGTTTGTTTTCATGCCCGTGAATATGAATAATATCGTAAACATAGTAACTTTACGGCTAAAACGAAAATTGTGATTTGTACAAAGATCACAATCAACCACAAAATAAAATGGAGCATTTATGGGTCAAGTTTGGACGCTTTTTTTTTCAAACAAATCTCCGGATTTGCAAAATTTTTGCAGCGCGCGCACTACACACTGACAGGTTCTTGGGCCCCGTTGTCGTTCGCACGGGAAATTTTTGTAAATTTTTACTATTTTTCGGGGTCCGTTGATAATATAATTGAAATAACAGACTCCGCGCTGACCATTAACGTTTATTTATGGGCGCGGGCGAGAGGAAAGCCAAATTAACGGGCTCGGCAAGCCTCGCCCATTAATTTTTGGCTTTCCTCTCGCCCTTGCCCACAAATAAACGTTAATGGTCAGCGCGTCGTCTGTTATTTCTATATTTTCATACACTCGGGAGTGTTTTGAGCTTCAGGAAAGTGAGTTTTACAGTTTTAAAAATTCCTCTCACATTTTTATGAAAATATAATGAGTGTGTTTGAACCAAATTTGAAAGTCTTTTATTGATACTGTCTGGTTTTACTCAATGGTTTACGGTCAATCATACCGTCTTTTACACGTGCGTCAAGGAAGGGCATGTTAATGAAGCTGCTGGCGTGTTATGTTTTGATTGGCGTGAAGCAGTGTTTCTGGCCTGAGAGCTCACAAAGTAACTATGGTTGCTACGCGACTGGAAGTACGATGTCATCTCGTCGTATTTTTCGCATAATCTCGTGCAATTATCAACCACAAACAAAGCCTCCAAAAAGTTTAACACCTTTGAAGCTCATTTTAATATGAAAAGCCAATAGTCTACCGAGACGACCATGAAACAAAAGGCATGCCGCGTTTCCAGTCTGTCTATATTTGTCTGTGCCTATGACCACCCCCCGGCATCCCCTCTAAAATCAGTCTTTGTTCAGCGCCAACTCGAAAAGACCCAACAAATAGATGATTTGAATAGTAACAGTATATCCAAAATGATTGTTACGTTATTTTACACACACACTGAACCATATGTATGTCAAGAGGATGCTGATGTAGCGCCGGTGCCGCACTGGTCTGTATGGCATGGGACACACAGAAATTAAAGCACGATATGTTGCGATACACAAAACGTGTTTTTTCACGCGGTAATCGAAATACGGCCAACCTCACAAACGCAGAAATTGCATTTACCGTGAGCGTGTTTTAATCATCTACGGCCCCTTGTTGAACATAATTAGTGGTTAGATGTATAATGGTAAACACAATTTTATGTTATGTACAAAAGTTGCTATTTTTGTCAAACTTTTCGACATAAACAAAACACCTACACTCGCCCAGGTATAAAAAATCGTGTGTAAACTGTGCCATCAGTGGCTGCTCAAAGTAAACTTGGTGTTCGACTTTATTATTTTTACATAATTTTGAGTAATTCAAACGAAAGCTGAAAACATGTTTGTACTTTCAAATTTTTTTAGATGGCTCTGATTTTATTGTATTTGCTGTAACTTTTAACTGTCGTGTACAGCGCTTTTGAATACCTCATTGCAGAATTGCGCTTTAGAAATGTAAGAAACGTTGAATGTTAAAATACTATATTAAACTATAATATTGCTTTTCCTTTTCTTATTAAGGATTACTCGGTGAGTTTGAGGATTACATGGCAGGCACCACATTAACGGTAAAAACGCATGGTGTGTCGCCTTTGGCTTCAATTTGCAAAGCAGCAATTTTGATCATTCGTAATCCAATCGACTCAGCAATCGCGGAAAGAAACAGGAAACTCACCTCTAGCCATACTGAAGCTGCATCATGGGATAGATCCCTACGATTCGACAAAGGTAATTGGTTTATCTTTGCAGGAATAATATTTCAATGTTTGAGTCTATCGAAAAGAATCTTTTGTTACTCAATTCATTTTGTATTTTTGAATCAGTGGTGTCTTTTGATTCCTAACCGTCTCATAGGCATTTTGCTTTTCCACATGTTTCAGGCTGGAATCGCCAAACTCAGCTCAATCACTTCGAAAACATGGTTAATTATTTCGTTGAGTTGCAAGTGCCATCTTTGGTTGTTCACTACGAAGAAATGAAAGAAAATACCCTGAAAGAAGTATGGCGCATTGTCAAGTTCGTGAACATGACCATGAGTAAAGAGCGGGAAATGTGTGTGAAGCACAACATTGAAGGCAACTTTCATCGAAAACCTGGCGATATCGAAGCTCCGTATGAAGCATTCACAGATCAAATGAAATGCGACGCATTGGATGCCATGAGAAGGGTGTCAATGGTACTTGTGAAGAAAGGTCATGACCCACTACCGTGCCTACAGGAACATCCGGTATCTGGCTGTGATTTGTTTTCAAAGGCAGTGTTATCTAATTCCAATTGCTCAGCGGACAACTCCACCGTGTCTTAAATTAAGCCCACAGTCACAACCTTACGTATTCCAATTTGACTCTCTTTTCCTCGAGATCTACCTCACAACGAGGCACTATCTGTTTGGATCGCCCACTCATTGTCTTCGCCAAACTTTTACAAGTTGGTGCTCCTGTAATTGCTGACATCCTTACTTACCTGTATGTTTAAAATTTTCTGTTTTCTTAATGTTTTCAAATGTGCAAGAGTTGTTCCTCTGTACAAGGGTGGAGGTAATGTTGGCGATATGTTGAATAATCGTCCAAATTCAATTTTACTATCTCTTTCTAAAGTTTTGGAGAGACATGTTCACAATATTCTCTATAACTACTTGTCATGCACAAATTTACTGATTGACACCCAGTCTGGTTTTAGAAAAACCTTTTCCTGTCAAACTGCGTTGATTCGGCTCACTGACAAAATTTTACATAATATGGACAAGGGTTACTTCAACAGTCTTCTTTTACTTGATCTGTCCAAAGCTTTTGATCTTATCAACCACGACATTTTATTAAGGAAACTGTCTTGTTACGGTTTAGCAGATACTGATCTTGCGAGGTTTACATCTTACCTCGCTACTCGGCAGCAAATTGCTGGTTATTTAGGTTGTTTGTCAGAGAGGCGTAATATAACTACTAGTGTTCCCCAAAGTCAAATCCTGGGTCTATTGTTATTTATGCTCTTTATCAATGATCTATCTTTAAGTGTTGATTCTTCAAGTTTACACATGTATGCAGATGATCAAACTTTGTTTGCAAGTGGTCAATCTATTGACGTTGTTAATGATAGAATGAATGATGCCATTTTACCAATTTCTAACTGGATTACGGCAAACTCAATGAGTGTAAATGTAAAAAATAAAGTATCTTCTTGTAACTTCTAATTTCAAGTTGAATCGTCTGAAAGAGACTAAAAACTCATTATCTGTAAATGTTAATGGAATTGAAGTTCCCCGTGGATATAGTGGAAAAATCTTACGGCTAACTGTTGATGAATGTTTATCATGGAATGAACACATAGATATTCTTTGTAAGACTTTGAGTAGGAGAATTTATCTGTTGTTAAGATTACGCACATTTATTCCAATGAGCCACCGCATCATTTTATATAATGGTTTTATACAGAGTACTCATGACTACTGTTATGTTGTATGGGGAAACACAACAGAAACAAATCTCAACAAAGTTTTCATTTGACAAAAGAGAGCTTTACGTATTCTGTTTGAATTACCTTATCCTTATCCTTCTCTTGAGTTATTTTGTATTTCAGAGTGATGTTCATCCTTATCAAACACGTTCTGTTTCTCATCAAGGTTGTTGTATTCCAAAGTCATGTCATCACTTCAAGTCGGCCTTATTTCACCGCATTAACAGACTCACACGTTTACACGTCATGTTGTGTTTCATGTCTGCGTTTTGTCATTCTTTTGTTTTCATCTTTTACCGTTCCTACACGTACTTCTGTTTCCACCTGGGCTCGTACAGCTTACCTGTCCCCCAGGTCCCCCTCCCCCCAAGCCGTATCACCACTATGGCGATCCCTTGGGCGCGAGACACCCAGTCTTCATACCATTCATGTTTCCACCTGGGCTCGTACAGCTTACCTGTCCCCTAGGACCCCCTCCCCCCAAACCGTATCACCACCGTGGCGATCTCTTGGGCGCAAGAACCTTGTCTTGTTCCATCCATGTTTCCACCTGGATTCGTACAGTTTACCTGTCCCCCGGGACCCCCTCCCCCCGAGCCGTATCATCACCGCGGTGATCCCTTGGGCGCGAGAACCTTGTCTTCGTTCCATCATGTTTCCACCCGGGCTCATACAGTTTACCTGTCCCCCCAGGACCCCCTCCCCCCAAGCCGTATCACCACATAGCATTAACAGACTCACACGTTTACATGTCTTGTTGTGTTTCATGTCTGCGTTTTGTAATTCTTGTGTTTTCATCTTTTACTGTTCCTACACGTACTTCTGTTTCCACCTGGGCTCGTACAGCTTACCTGTCCCCCAGGACCCCCTCCCCCAAGCCGTATCACCACTATGGCGATCCCTTGGGCGCGAGACACCCTGTCTTCATACCATTCATGTTTCCACCTGGGCTCGTACAGCTTACCTGTCCCCCAGGACCCCTCCCCCCAAGCCGTATCACCACTATGGCGATCCCTTGGGCGCGAGACACCCTGTCTTCATACCATTCATGTTTCCACCTGGGCTCGTACAGCTTACCTGTCCCCCAGGACCCCCTCCCCCCAAGCCGTATCACCACTATGGCGATCTCTTGGGCGCGAGACACCCTGTCTTCATACCATACATGTTTCCACCTGGGCTCGCACAGTTAACCTGTCCCCCAGGACCCCCTCCCCCCAAGCCGTATCACCACCGCGGTGATCCCTTGGGCGCGAGAACCTTGTCTTGTTCCATCCATGTTTCCACCTGGGTTTGTACAGTTTACCTGTCCCCCGGGACCCCCTCCCCCAAGCCGTATCATCACTGCGGTGATCCCTTGGGTGCGAGAACCTTGTCTTTGTTCCATCATGTTTCCACCCGGGCTCGTACAGTTTACCTGTTCCCCAGGACCCCCTCCCCCCAAGCCGTATCACCACCGCGGTGATCCCTTGGGCGCGAGAACCTTGTCTTGTTCCATCCATGTTTCCACCTGGGTTCGTACAGTTTACCTGTCCCCCGGGACCCCCTCCCCCAAGCCGTATCATCACTGCGGTGATCCCTTGGGTGCGAGAACCTCGTCTTCGTTCCATCATGTTTCCACCCGGGCTCGCACAGTTTACCTGTCCCCTAGGACCCCCTCCCCCAGGCCGTATCACCACCGCGGTGATCCCCTAGGCGCAAGAACCCCTCTACTAACATCATTCTCAATTCCTTCCCTCGTTTTGGGGGTCACTTCAGTCATACTTCCTTCGTTTGGGCATTGGATTCCATCCTGACCCCCATTTCTCGGGAATTTCACTCCTTTCCCACATTTCAACCTCTCAGGATGGATTCATCATCAAGGTCATTCAGACCTTGACCCCAAGGTCACCTATGACCTTTGCTCGGTTGCTTGACTGAAGGGGCCCTCTCCCATATATTTTGCTCATATTTTATTGTAGGTTAGTTTGCTACTTCTATTTTGACTGTTTTGTATTGTAAGTTTTGATAGTACTTAGTTTGAGATCTGCGAGGGCACTAGTTCTATGCCCTTTACTGCTTTATATTTGCCGTTTCATTTTGTGCTTTATTCTATACTTTGTCCGTGTTTCCGTTCTTCTTTTTGCAATAAACCCTCTTCTCTTTCCCTCAACTTAGCGGTGGTGTATTCATAAAGTGGAATCTGTGTTTTATCACAGATGTGTTTTGTGATTACACCTAGCTATCTGCCTTCCTTACATCATCATCATCGTCCCCTTAGCCAACCAGCTCTTCTACCCATGACTGTTATCAATCCTCCTTCCCAGCCAATCAGCCACGTTTGCACACGGGACGACACTACATCATCAAGCCTTTGTCTCATCGCTCCCAATCATTCATTCATTCATTCATTCAGCCGCTGGGTTCATGCCATACCAGCTCGGCCGATGAATGCCAGGACCGTCATTCGCCTGAGGCCGATCAGAAGGATTGTGAGTAATACGTTAGTACCACGGACGTGCTCCGTATTCGCAGCTAGATCCAACGTGCACTTGCAGCGGAGCAGGACAGAGGTCAGTGGCCGGTCTTGTGTAGGGCTGAGCACGGGGTTTCGAAGCAGGCTGAGCACTCAGATTTCTTAGCTGTCTTTGGACGTCCTTTGGCCAGCATGGTTGTTCGAAGGAAGGGATCGTAAACGATTCCGGACGTAGTGTAATTGGCCTAGCTGGTATGGCATGAACCCAGAGGCTGAATGAATGAATGAATGAATGAATGGGAGCGATGAGACAAAGGCTTGATGATGTAGTGTCGTGTGCAAACGTGGCTGATTGGCTGGGAAGGAGGATTGATAACAGTCATGGGTAGAAGAGCTGGTTGGCTAAGGGGACGATGATGATGATGTAAGGAAGGCAGATAGCTAGGTGTAATATTTTGGTGACACCACCTATCACTGATATTACTAGTGACTGCATGCTTTTCATACTCTCAATATAGTCTTGTCGCCTGAGGAAATAACAGTGCAGACGACATCTGACAAGTGAATCAGGAAAATCAGTAGAACGCAAGAACAAAACAAAATAGCAGTGGAATTTTATTTCATACCATTTACGAAAGAATATTATAAGTTGTTGTGCAGTCTTTTCAAACCACATATGATTCCACCTGGCCATTGGAAAAAAAAATATATTTTCTTAATGTTGGAGTAGAATTGAGTTAGGCCTATTTTACTTTTTTACTCTAGGCCATGGGGAAACCGTTGCTAGTATATGTCATATTTACTCCTTTCTTAGTAAATGCTTGCGTATGCATGTGTATACAGCTCGAAAATTATACTCCCGTCTCTAGCGCTCTTTTCTCCTCATACTAAATGGCATGATGTTGATTGATTTATATCATCTGCTGAAAAGGTCGACACTTCAGGCCATTAGCCGATGTTCATGGATTTATGATGGTAGGATGTGTTAACGTGACCGAGAAAAAAGTTGCAATTAAAAGTGTTCACCACATCGTAACATTAAACAATATTGGTAGAGCCGATGAGTGGAGTTGCCCTCATTTTCCTTTATATTTATAAGTCCCTTTGAAACCGGACTTTGAAAGCAACCGAACAACACGTAAGCCAACACAGCTGTGTCATCGAAGCTCATCTCTTTCCTAAATGACACCACCTATCACTGATAGTACTAGTGACTGCATGCTTTTCATACTCTCAATAAACACCAAATACCTAAAATCATGGATCAGGTCATGATCTCTCAGGTTGAACTCGCAGGTGGCAGCTAGGCCAGAGCACCCGGAAGACGCAGGAAAATTTGAAATCAAGATCTGTTTCAAAAATAACATCTATTAAAACTTTCGATTTTTCCACATTGTATACCACAATACTACATGATAAATTGAAAGAACGCTTGAAAAACATCATCAACCAAGCCTTTTTCTACAAAAACGGTTCACGCCATTACAAATATGTGGTATTAGGGTATAATTCTACATATTTTGTTAAAAATATTACTAACGCTAAAGTGTTTTATACCGAGAAAGACATTATCAGTATGCTTGATTTCCTCATTGACAACATATTTGTTGAATTTGGAGGACACATTTTCCAACAGTGTATAGGAATTCCCATGGGCACTAACTGTGCTCCCTTACTTGCCGACTTATTTCTGTTCTCATACGAGGCAGAATTTATCCAGAACCTTATCAAGCAGAAAAAGGTCTCTGTAGCTCGTACTTTCAACCTTACATTTAGATACATAGACGATGTTATTTCATTGAATAACTCTGAATTCAGTTAATATCTCGCTATGATTTATCCTCCAGAATTGGAGATTAAAGAGACTACAGAAACGGCCTCTTCTGCTTCATATCTGGACATTTTACTTGAATTTGACTCCAATGGTCACCTTTCTACTAGGCTATATGACAAGAGAGATGATTTCAACTTTAGTATAATTAATTTTCCACACCTCATCAGTAATATTCCACTCTCACCTGCTTATGGGGTATACATTTCCCAGCTTATTCGATATGCAAGAGCATGCAGTTCATATGGTGATTTTGTAGAGAGACATGGCCATCTCTCTTTCAAACTGTTAAATCAAGGTTACACCAGAGCAAGACTTGTCTCTACATTCAAACGCTTTTTTGGCAGGTATCGCAAGCTGGTTGATAAATACGATATCTCTCTTCGACAAATGATCACTGATGGCATCGGTGACATGGGGCCTTAGTTAGTGACCACTACCTATCTGACTTACAGATTGATATATGGCGGGTGCCACATGTTGGGCAGGATGCGCTTACTATTTTCGAAACACCTGACATCACTTCTTGGTCTTTTGGCCAGAGGTCCATATATCTTTCTTTCATGAATTTGACTTTGTTTGTTTACCGTCTATTTACTGTCTGTTCTGTGCTGTTTTGTGTCTATGTTTACAACTATTGTCTTACAAATTTTGACCTAGTGTTATTGGATTATGGATTGGTATGATTGCGATTATTTGACAAACACGCAGGACGCAGGTCGCAGTTTGACAAACACGCAGGACGCAGGTTGCAGTTTTGAAGTCGCAGGTCACACGTCGTGACCGGATTTCCATAGATTATCCAGTATTGTGGCACCACATGTTTCTACATCTAAAAATTCACTCTAGGCTGGCATTACCAAAACTGCGAGTGACGTAATTATTACGTCAAGAGTACTTTCCGAGCTAAACGAAGAAAATATTAGGGAATACTCTACTTACAATATACACGAGCCAAGACTTCGTTATTTTTAGGGAAGTGTCAAAACATTAAGGAAAGAAGCTGGATCTGACGATGAGTGCTGATGTATAACTGGAACTTATTTATTGAATACGGAACCATAACTGGGCCTACAGGCACAGCCACTGATACATGAGTCTTAGTTGGTCCTACTTCCTGGTTTTGGTCCCTCCACTAGAGAGTGATCGTGGTCCAAAGTTCTAGTTTCGGTCAAAGTTCTAGTTTCTGAGTGAATGTCCTGTCTCGGTGACTCCACAAGAAAGTGACAGTGGTTATCGGTCCTTGAGTTCTTCCTAGTTTCAGTCAAAGTTCTAGTTTCTGGGTGAATGTCCTGTCTCGGTCACTCCACAAGAGAGTGACCGTGGTTATCAGTCCTTGAGTTCTTCCTGTTTTCCTCTGAGTTAGTGTGTCTATTTATACAGTAGCTTGGCTATGTCGGATGCCGACGCCATAAAGAATATAATAAGACAATACTTTGATTTACCGACATTAGAAAAGATTACAAAAGTAGAAATTATCACATGCCCGTGCGTGGCTTGCTACAATTCTTTGTTTCAAACCCACGCCATGAATAAATTAAAATGATAACAACGGCTCAATATTACGATTGGTTGAAAATACGGATAGTTTTCAATCGGATTCGAACCCCCAACATACGGCATCAGTCGCCTAGCTGAGAGGCCACAGACAGAACCACTCGGCTAAATCTCCACTCCCAAAAAAGAGTGGTTCAATAGCCGGCTAAGTTGTTACATTTTTCTGACTGAGACCGCTCAACACGTTGTAGAGTTCGTGAAGCACTCACGCACGCATGCTCACTATCATACATCGCACATACACACTTTATCGAAACACAATAGAACATGGGGGTAGTACACAGAATACCTCCATGAGAAAATAAGTTACTGGGGAATTCTTGTAAATGTGTAAATGAGTGAGATCATGTCGTCGATACTGTGCTGGTATAAAGTTTCATGGCGCCAGCATTGTTAGAGTCCAAACAAAGAAACATCAGCTTGATCACTCGCGTCCCAGAACGTTAATGTATTTTGAGCGTGAAATCTTACTATTCTGTGCGCCAATTTAGAAGATTATGACATGGGCCAATTTAGAAATAGAAAATGACCTCATTTTCAAAATAATACGTCCGTTCCCTCAGAGTTGTGAATGTGACAAAGTACATTTCTTTAAAAGAAAGTTTGAAACACGTGTGATTTATAATCATAAAATGCATGATCGCTATTAACCTTAAAAATAATCCTCGCGTCTTTGGCGGGTAATAATTGGGCTCGTTTGGCCTCGAAGAATAATAGTAAAGAGCGTGTTGGCATTTGGATGGCGGACTTTGTGCGTCTTCTTGTGACCATCTCTTGGTTTGCTGTCAGCATTATAATAAATAAAGCCTGTTCGTAAATCTTACTAACAAGAAAAACACGTTGGCTTAGCGTAAAACGGAAATAGAGACCAAGCACTGTTGTTCCAAAAATCTTTGCAAAAAATGGCTTTTCAAATATATCATCATTCGTACGGAAACGTGTGATTTTAAGTGCATGAAATGGTATTTTGTTGGACCTAACACTGTTAAAGTTTTGAGAGAAACAAAAAATGAACGTTTTCAGATTTGGGCATTCAGCGAAAGTAAAATAATTGACTTTCATACAAAGGGAAATTTGCATAACTAAAAGCACAAGTTGACAATGAGAGGCAACGTTAAAAAAATACACGACGGTAACTAAAAAATTAAAGTATACAATACAACATAATGTAGATAAAATTCCTATTGCGATATCATAGAAACTAGAACTTTGACCAAAACGAAAACTCGAGGACCGATAACGATGGTGACACTCTCTTGTGGAGTGACCGAGACAGGACATTCAGTCAGGAACGAGGGAGAACTTAGACCACGGTCACTTTCTGGTGGAGTAACTAGGGAGCAAGACTCAAAAGAGGACAAACTAACTTGGTCAGACTGACACACAGGCAGATTCATGTATCGTTGACTGCACCGTCAGGCATAGTCATGGTTCCGTATTCAATA
The DNA here is from genome assembly GCF_041260155.1 of Ptychodera flava. Taxonomy (NCBI): domain Eukaryota; kingdom Metazoa; phylum Hemichordata; class Enteropneusta; family Ptychoderidae; genus Ptychodera; species Ptychodera flava. Next base: position 9,825,119 of record NC_091944.1, on the reverse strand, counting down.
AATAAGTTCAAGTTATACATCAAAACTCGTCGTACAGTTCCAGCTTCTTTCCTTTACGTTATGACATGGTGGAGATACCAAACACGGTGCGAAGACTGATTTTGGGTCGTCAGTCACCTCTCGTCGCCAAGCGAGAAGCTCTACGATCAATTCCCCGAAGCACCAGTCACCATTGCCAAGCCGACCACTTTGCCGACGAGCGAGTTCCCCGTGTGAGTAAATCATCTACGATCGGCTCTCAAGAAACTATGAACTTGAAGATTCACATCGAGCAATTCCCCGAAGAAGGACATCTTGAAGACGAAGAATCCACTCTTCCTGTGACGAGGAAACGGGCCACCCATAATCAACGATGAACAATCTCCATGTAGTGATTCTATGATGTAATCAGTAAGTTTGGAATTTAGAATGATAGGTTTGCTTAAATGATTGTATTTTCGATTAATGTGAAAACTAGAATATGCTCTCTGATTTCTTTTTAATTTTAAAAGGCTCGTTAATCGCATACCCATGACAAAACAATACATAGCAAATCTTCGAGCCTACTACACAAGCGGGATGGAATACTTAAATATTATAACGCAAATACAAGCGGGTTGGGAAAGAAGGACATTTTTGAGTACGATTCTGGGCTTTCAATTTTTCGATTATATTGTCATTTCAAAACTTGCGTTTGTATTAAATCACTGTGAGAAAATTTTCAAACGACGAGATAGAATTACTGAAAGGAAATTAACCAACCTCTGTAACTCTACAAACCAACTAGTTTTGACAGGACACACTGTTACAGAGTTCATTGACTTTGACGTCAATTCTGCATAAAGGTTAATTATCAGGTTCAGACAGGTTCAGACTTTGTTAATTATGTGCGATGATTATACCTTATGTGAGAAATCTAGCAAGTACATACTGTTTTGGTGTTTTGTGCGAAATCTAGCAAGTACATACTGTTCTCGTATTTATGATCTTGGCCATTGGTACATGTAGGTACCTTGGCACCAAATACGTCAGGGAGAGACTTTGCATTTCATTTGTATGTCTTTGCATTTCATTTGTATGTAAATAAAGATTGTATGCATTGAATTGTATATACAAGGTGTCTTTACGAACACCAGCTCAGACAAAGGGACAACATCTTGAGAGAAGGAACTATCTGGCAATATGTAGCATCCATTTATAAATAAACGGTGTTATCTTTGAAGACTTAATTGGAGTCTCTACGCTGTTTCTGTATCCCGATATCCTCTCGCATGGCGATTCCCCCAGGAAGATAATTGTCGATGGCAACACATGGTGGCAGAATCCAAACATACAGAGCAAGCTCCAGTTGGAAAAGTTAACACCGAACGAAAAATACGTACAGCACGATGGATGCAGCCGAGAACGAAGGTATAAATGTAGCTAAATGGCAGCGCGATGTCACGGCCAGGTAATTGGCAGAGTTACAGGACATCATCTCTGGAAACGGCGATTGTTTAGGACCGAGCATTTTCCACGGTCACGAAAATGAGAACGCGCTTCGATGGTGGCAGCGATATACTAACTTTGCGGACTTTCGATGCTGGTAAGATGAAAAAAGACTCAAAGGCTTTGGCCTTTACTTATCAGATGAAGCCGAGAGGTGGTTTCGGAATTTACCAGGCGATCGACAGGCTGACATGGAAATCTTAGGAGAGACTTTCCTTGAGCGATTTGATAAGTGTGGTCCTACATGGTTGTACGATAAAATGCTTTTCAAATTGCAGTCTAACCAGACAGTCGACCAATACGCATCACTGTTACAGCTGAAGGCAGAGAAAGCAAGGAAAACCGACAAAGAAATTTTGTCGTACTTTATGAATGGACTGAAACCCCAACTACAAGCATTCGTCGCAGGAATGAATCCCATGGATTTTACAAGCGCCTATGAACACGCGAAGACAGCCGAAGTTGTCAACAAACTGCAACAGGAGGCAGAGGAGGAGCCAGCAGAGTTAACGGAGGAGATCAAAGAAAGAATCGGACAATTGAAAGAACTTGTGAAAGAAATGTCGGACATTAAATCGAACTTGCATGAACAATCGCGTCAAAATGACTCACAACAGACAGGCAAGAGATGACGGAAAGTACAGAAATACGGAAGAAGAAAGGCTGACAGCAAAGCAATACGGTCTGATCGCCGTCAAGGTATTTTACATAATATTTCGAAATGTTTTAGAAATTCAAGAGACTATTTCGATAGTAGAATATGTTATAATTGTGGCAAACCAGGGCATATAGCCCGTCAATGTGTTAAGAAGTTTGTAGGGTTTCACCAGAGCAAATTTACTAAGCCAGCTGTTTGTGGGATGTCATTTACTGAAGGTGAAACTCGAAAAATTTCCCATACAGATTGTTCCTCCGGGAAAGGTAATACTTTTGAAGAAAATTTAATTCCTGTGTCTATCTGTAACAGAAAGGTAAATTCTTTGATTGATACAGGGGCTAGTATTACAGTGGCTCCCATGCGATTATTAGATTTAATTCCCGAGTTACGGAAATATCCGACTTTGACATCAAAATATAGTTGTGTACAAACAGCGGGGAAGGGAAAATTGAATGTTGTTGGGTTTATGAAGATAACTGCTTATGTTGGAAATAAGCGTGTAATGTTGAATGTTAACTTAGTTGATATTCTCACTCATGACTTGATTTTTTGAAGCATTATAGAGCTGTCATTGATTTTACTGCAAATAGTGTTAAGTTACAATCTGATGTACCATTGAGAACTACTGTCGATATGATAATTCCCCAAGGGAGTGAAATGATAATTCCCGTTAAGGTGCCGTATAAGTATGCAAATGGAGTGTTAGGGTGTTTCTGTGATAAACGGACCAAATTAACGCCTGGTGTTTTAGTAGCTAATGATTTGGTGTATTTGAATAAGAAATCAATGCCAATGAGAATTTTGAATACATTAGATATAGATGTTATAGAGCTGTCATTGATTTTACTGCAAATAGTGTTAAGTTACAATCTGATGTACCATTGAGAACTACTGTCGATATGATAATTCCCCAAGGGAGTGAAATGATAATTCCCATTAAGGTGCCGTATAAGTATGCAAATGGAGTGTTAGGGTGTTTCTGTGATAAACGGACCAAATTAACGCCTGGTGTTTTAGTAGCTAATGATATGGTGTATTCGAATAAGAAATCAATGCCAATGAGAATTTTGAATACATTAGATATAGATGTTAAGATCAAGAAAAATAGTATTGTCGGAGCATTTTCGCCACTTCATTTCTCAAGTGAAATTATTCCACTGGTTGAACACATGATTGATAACGTTGCTAGCAGTCACAGTCATTCACAATATGGGAGAGATTACTTGCTTGGTCAATTGAAACTTGATAAGTTAGACATAACTGATAATCAACGTAATCAACTTAAAGATATTTTACTGCATAATGCCAATGCTTTTGTTGATTCTAGTGGTAAACTGGGTCACTGTGATTTGATTAAGCATAAGATTTAATTGCAAAAGGGTTCTGTTCCGTTTCGTCGCGCCCCTTACAGAGTGACCCCTAATAAAAGGCAGGAAATAGAACGACAAATTGACAAGTTATTAGAACAAGGTATTATCGAACCATCTACTTCTCCTTTTTCAAGTCCAGTGGTTTTAGTCGCGAAATCAGATCATTCTTTCAGATTCTGCACGGACTTCTGGCTTTCGAACGGATTAACTATACCTGATTCCTTTCCTTTGCCAAGAACAGATGAATCTTTAGAAATGCTTGGTAAAAACAATCCCAAGTATTTCTCGACTTTAGATTTGCAGTCTGGCTTTTTTCAGTTAGAATTGGATGAAGAAAGTAGGCCAAAGACAGCTTTTGTCACACATCAAGGGTTATATCAATATCGGAGGCTGGCTCAAGGGTTGAGAAATAGCCCCAGTTGTTTTCAACGCACCATGCAATATGTCCTACGTAACATCAATTGGCAGTATGTTTTGTGTTATATTGATGACATCATTATTTTTAGTAACACCTTCGAAGACCATCTACAGCACATAGACACCGTTTTGACGAGATTAAGTGAAGCAGGATTAAAATTGAAGCCTAGCAAGTGTCAATTTATGAAGCGTAGTGTTAAATTTTTAGGACATATCATAAGTAAAGACGGAATTTCGGTTGATCAAAGTAAAGTAGAAGCTGTAAAGAATTATCTCCGCCCTCACACAGTCACGCAATTGAAGTCATTTTTTGGAATGGCAAATTACTATCGGAAGTTTATTTAGAATTTTTCAATAATAGCAAGGCCTTTACACAAATTATTGGGAAAGGATGTCAAATTTGAGTGGACTGATAAATGCGAGGAGGTATTTGAGAAATTGAAACAGATACTATGCGAAGCACCAATTTTGGGGTACCCTGATATGAGTAAAGAATTTATTATGTATACTGATTGTTCGACTTATACCCTTGGATTTGTTTTGGCACAACAGCAAGATGGCGTCGAGCGTGTTATTTTGTATGGAGGACGGAGTTTAAACTGCCATGAACGGAATTATTATATCACAGAGTTAGAGGCCCTTGCCATTATACATGCTATAAGATATTGCGATCCATATGTAAGGAGCAATCACATTGTTATTGTAACTGATCATTCCAATCTAACTTTCATGTTTAAACAAAAGATACCAAAAGGTCGAATTGGTCGTTGGATAATGACATTGCAACAGTATGATTATGAGATTATTTACAGGCCTGGAAAGAAACTCATGAACGCTGACGGGTTGTCAAGGCGACCATATCGTCAGTGCGAAGGCTTTCCTTCCGACGTCACAGATCTTGAGAACGCTCCTGAAATAAACTATCGACCTGATCACAGTCCCAAGCTGGTTGATAAAGCAGTCAATACAGACTGAATTCTGTCTCCTACCATTTCTAGTTTGACTGTTGAGAGCAAGGAAAGCTTAACCAAAGGTTACGCCACAGGCCAAGACACTTTCTCAGATCAGGAAACCCATACCGACAAGGCAGACAATGAAATTGACAAAGAAGTTATAGAAAACTTAAGAAAGGAACAGAGAAATGATTCGTATTTGATTAACCTTTAAATTATATGGAGAGTAACAAACTACCTGAGAATGAACAGTTAGCTAAGAAATTAGTAAATATGGGTCCTAATTATGATATTGTTGACGGAGTTCTATATCACTATTGGAAACCCACTGGGAAAGCTACGACGAAAACTGATTGTATTAGGCAGGTAGTTATCCCCAAATCTATGAGGAATTATGTGTTAGAGGCATATTGTGGCCCACGATTGTGTCCTGGGTGGACATCTTGGTTACACTAAAACATCGGGAGTTTTTAGACAAAGGTACTTTTGGGAGCGAATGCCTCGAGATGTTAATATGTTTGTTAAAACGTGCGCCCACTGTCATACTAGGAAACGAGCTATGCCCCCGTCCCGTGCTAAATTACTGTCGATTCCAGTGTCTGGACCATGGGATCGACTAGGAATGGATATCGTTGGACCATTACCCCGAACTTATGATGGTCATAAATACATTTTAGTGCTTACCGATTATTTTTCCAAATTTCCCTTAGCCTTCCCGCTGAGAAATGCCAAAGCAGAAACTGTGGCCAGAATATTGTTTGATGAAGTAATTGCTATATATGGAAGTCCTAGAGTTTTGTTGAGTGATCAAGGATCAAATTTCTTGTCTCAGGTAGTAAAAGAAACATGTAAATATTTTAATATAGAGCGCAAAATGTCCACTCCTTACAGGCCCCAGACAAGCGGATTAACTGAACGTTTTAATTGTGTGTTAGTTGACATGTTATCAATGTTCGTAGATAGCAAACAGAAAGATGGGGATCGATATTTAACTTCTGTGTTATTTGCTTATCGAGTTAGTCCCAAAGAAGCCACGGGACTATCTCCCTTTTTCATGTTATATGAAAGGGAAGCTACCCTCCCTATGGACGTAGAATTTCAACCAGTTGAGGGTAGAACACGAAATATAGACACCCATTTGAAATTCTTGGCAAGTAAAAGAAACAGCCAATCAGTTAGCAAGAGAGAATATTGAGAAATATCAGTGTGAAATGAAAGAGCGTTATGATCGCCGTATTAAGAAATCTCAAGAGTTTAAGATAGGAGATGCGGTGTATTTGTACAAGCCGTCAATTAAGCCAGGAGTAAATAAGAAATTTGTTCACAAGTGGACATGCCCCTACATTATTTCAGAAAAAGTGGTCCTGTTAATTATAAGTTACGACTTTTGAATAGCAATAAGAATTATCGTAAGGTGATCCACGTAAATAGGTTGAAGAAAGCTTATTTGCGTCCATCAGAGTTTAATTCGTCGACTTCCGATGAGTCTGAAGGTGAATTACAAGTTCCGTTTCAATCGACAGTAGCTGATGAGATCAGGAATTCTCCTGATGACGATGTTAGTTCAGCTTCCAGTCAGAGTGTGCATTCTTACAATGATGATGACAATGAACATTCAGTGGTGACCATGACAATAACGCTCCACCATCAGTGGGCTCAGAAAGTGAACAGGCACCTTATTATGAAGTTGAGAAAGTTGTAAGGGGTCGATATAGAAACGGCAAATTACAATACTTAGTCAAGTGGAAGGACTATTCACACAAACATAATACATGGGAAGATGAAAATAATTTGAATGATGCCGCACGAGACTATTTACAAGAGCACCCTGTGAAAATTACAGGCAAGGCATTGTTATCTTGTTTACAAATTTGTTAATTGGTCACATATAAAGGTGACGGATGTGCGGTCACCGGTTAGTCTGGGATGAATGATTGGTGTGTATGCAAGGCCGGCGTAAGTATGTTAGAACTTTGTGAGTGGCGTGACTCAATTCGTTTGCCCCTGAATGTGATCAAATTCACGAAAATATGAATTTATAGTGTTGTATTTATCTTCTGAAATTATCGAGATTTAGTCCTTCCACTTAAAGAAACCAAAAGAAAGACGTAACTGAGACTATTTAAATTTAACCCGCCCCTCAATGGGAGCTACACGAGGTGAAAAGGACGGGGATAGTTTAAGCCGTCATTCTCTGAAATTTGAATCGAGAAATAGGCGATAAAACCCACTCTGCCTCCTATAATGGTGAATTTTGTGTGACTGAAGTTGTACAAGATATGAAATAGAAATGCAAGTTTCGAAAAAGAGAGATATTAATGATGGTTCTGTAATACGTAGTGATACAAAGAAAAAAAAGATGAAACAAAGGAAAGATTTACTTTTCAGAATGAAGGGATATAACCCTTCCACTTTGAGTTTGTTACAAATTATGAAAATATTCTGTGTAGTTTGTAGTTATTACTCATTATTTATGTATATTTATGACGAAGTATATTAACTGTTGTGTAGAACTATTTAACACATTTTCTTATTTAATTTTTCTTCTTTTCTTTATTCTATTAGTGGTTGTATGCTTTTCATTTTACCGTTTATTTCTAATTGAAAATTCATGCGGGACGCATTCATAGAAAGAAGGGGAATGTTACAGAGTTCATTGACTTTGACGTCAATTCTGCATAAAGGTTAATTATCAGGTTCAGACAGGTTCAGACTTTGTTAATTATGTGCGATGATTATACCTTATGTGAGAAATCTAGCAAGTACATACTGTTTTGGTGTTTTGTGCGAAATCTAGCAAGTACATACTGTTCTCGTATTTATGATCTTGGCCATTGGTACATGTAGGTACCTTCGCACCAAATACGTCAGGGAGAGACTTTGCATTTCATTTGTATGTAAATAAAGATTGTATGCATTCAATTGTATATACAAGGTCTTTACGAACACCAGCTAAGACGAAGGGACAACATCTTGAGAGAAGGAACTATCTGGCAATATGTAGCATCCATTTATAAGAAATAAACGGTGTTATCTTTGAAGACTTGGAGTCTCTACGCTGTTTCTGTATCCCGATATCCTCTCGCATGGCGATTCCCCGAGGAAGATAATTGTCGATGGCAACACCACGACCAATTGAAACGAACTATACAAGCGCAAGAAAAAGAAACTGAACTCAAGCTATCTAAAGAAGTAAAAGATTACCTTACGGACAAAAACGTAAAGACATTTTCTTTGTGCGCTAAGAACAAATAACCATGAGAATAAAATAACTGAATAAAGAAACAAGGACTCGAAATGAACGAACAAAAAATACCAAAACATTTTACTTTGCTGTCTTTTTTTAAAGAACGTACCTTACAAAATCATTTTTACTTGCATTTGTTATAACTGAGACGTTTCTTAAGTGTTTTATCAGCTGTTGAGTAACACATTGACATTTGCTGTGATTTTATCGTGTGAGATCTCGTAGTGTGCGGGGCCCAGTATAAACGGCCGGCTCAGTCATACTGCCTGATGTCACACCCTCGGAAGCAAAATTCTATGTTTCACGATTCAGTATGATATCGCAATTAGGAATTTTGTCTACATTATGTTGTATTGTATATTGTTTCTTCGACACTCTAGTTTCCATTGTGTATTTCTTTTAATGTTGCATCTCATTGTTAACTTTTGATCTCAGATATGCAAATTACCCTTTGTATGAAATTCCATCGTTTTACTTTCACTGAATGCCCAAATCTTAAAACGTTCTTTTTTTTTGCTTTCCTCAAAACTTTAACAGTGTTTAGTCCAACAAAATATCATTTCATACACTTTAAATCACACGTTTCCGTACGAATGAGGATCTATTTGAAAGCCATTTTAGGCACAGATTTTTGGAACACCAATGCTTGGTCTCTATTTCCGCTTTACGCTAAGCCAGCGTGTTTTTCTTGTTAGTAAGATTTACGAACAGGCTTTATTTATTATAATGCTGACGGCAAACCAAGAGATGGTCACAAGAAGACGCACAAAGTCCGCCATCCGAATGCCTACACGCTCTTTACTATTATTCTTCGGGGCTAGACGAGCCTAATTATTACCCGCCAAAGACGCGAGGATTATTTTTAAGGTTAATAGCGACCATGCATTTAATGATCATAAATCACACGTGTTTCAGACTTTCTTTTAAAGAAATGTACTTTATCATATTCTCAACTCAGAGGGAACGGACGTATTATTTTGAAAATGAGGCCATTTTCTATTTCTAAATTGGCCCATGTCATAATCTTCAAAATTGGCGCACAGAATAGTAATATTTCACGCTCAAAATACATTAGCGTTCTCTGACGCGAGTGATCAAGCTGACGTTTCTTTGTTTGGACTCTAACAATGCTGGCGCCACGAAAGACCAGCACAGTATCGACGACATGATCTCATTCATTTACACATTTACAAGAATTCCCCAGTAACTTATTTTTCTCATGGAGGTATTCTGCTTACTACCCCCATGTTCTATTGTGTTTCAACCAATCGTAATATTGAGCCGTTGTTATCATTTTAATTTATTCATGGCGTGGGTTTGAAACAAAAGAATTGTAGCAAGCCACGCACGGGCATGTGATAATTTCTACTTTTGTAATCTTTTCTAATGTCGGTAAATCAAAGTATTGTTTTATTATATTCTTTATTGCGTCGACATCCGACATAGCCAAGATACTGTATAAATAGACACACTAACGCACAGAAAAAAGGAGAACTGGAGGACCGATAACCACGGTCACTCTCTTGTGGAGTGACCGAGACAGGACATACACTCAGAAACTAGAACTTTTACCGAAACAAGAACTCTGGACCACGATCACTCTCTAGTGGAGTGACCGAAACCAGGAACTAGGACCAACTAAGACTCATGTATCAGCGGCTGTGCCTGTAGGCCCAGTAATGGTTCCGTATTCAATAAATAAGTTTCAGTTATACATCAGCACTCATATAACGCTAATGTATTTTGAGCGTGAAATATTACTATTCTGTGCGCCAATTTAGAAGATTTATATGACAGAAGTACAAATTTTCCATCAGGAATACTAGTAATATTAATACGTCGAAGGCCAGTCGTCCGTCGCGTGAGTGAGGCATACGTCGCTCACGTTTGTGTACGAAGCAAATGTCAGACGACCTCTCGGTCTACACGTACCTTTAGCAAAGTTGTACACAATTTCAAAGGTAGCATAGGCCTAGAAATTTACTCCAGGCAAAGCTACGCTATTTTTCGAGAACAAAAATCGATTCAATCTCAATGGCGCAATCACTTTAATGGTCACGGCATGATAGGGAACCGACGGTAATGCAACCAGCTTCGATTTACATGATTTAGTTGTTTCCGAAAATTAGTCACATGATTTCAAAATATGCAGGCCTTACACTATTGATTATTATTGTCATAGTATATGAAAATCACTTAAACCCCCCCCCCCCCCCCCCCCCATTGCAATGGAAACTGGTTTGTCCTAGTCTACCGCATGAAAGAACTCAGGCGCCGGTTTGGGTCTAGACGAATACAAACCCCATCTTCGCGACAAATGAAAACGCAGGGAATTAAAATTTGCCAAGGGGATGTATTTTATCAAGCATGACTATTTTTAAAGAAATGTTCACATCAGGCGCCCATTTTAATCATGGTACGCAGTCCCTCCATGGGAGAAATACTGGCCGCGCTCTTGTTTGTTTGTTTGGAGTTAGCAGAGACGAGCACATCGGAGCTGCAAACAAGTTCGACGCACCAAATTGATGACATAGCGCGGGTTGTCGTTATTTTCTTTTCAGGGACGACTAAGTTTGCTCAAGCATGTGATAATGGATGAAGACCAAACACGCCATCATATCGTCTAAAGGCTGTTCGTCCATCACAATTTATCTACTTACAAGACATGATTTAAGGTAGTTCGCGCCTCAAATTGAAAGCCTTCAACTTTTGCTCAAACTCTTATTAGGCTTTCTTTCGACCATTCTCTTTCAAAATCAAGATTAAACCATATACGAACTGAAAATGCTCACGTGTTTCACTATACATTGCAGTTGTCTGTAAATTGCAACTTTTGCCATATGTTTGCAACTGCACTGAAACTACTATTATCGACATCATGAACAATATTCACTACAGACTAATTCAAAGGTATTCAAAGGTATACAAATATGTAATTAGCTGAAAATACTAAATTTCTTTGACTGTTGTCATTGTATCACCACTTTATATAGCAAGTGTCATTGTGTTTGGCCAAGTCCTTCTAGATTTATAAGTCAAACTGTGTGAGCTCATTAGATATGCAAATTGTAAATTAGCGGACATGAAAATGCAAAACGTCTTTCACTAATACGATACAATTGTCTCATCAATATACATAGTAAGTTTCATAAACTTTAAGTAGTGTCCTTCCACTCTTATATCCCTAATTTGGAAATCAGAACGGTTAATTCAAAGAAAATTATTTTTTGACCAAAAATGCAAAACACTTGTCCGAAAAATACAAATATGGAAATTTGGACACAATCTCAACAAATCCGAAAGAAGAAAACCCTAGGCTTAAAAGTGTCAAGTTTCAAAGCAACCAAACAAAAACGCTCGGAGAAAATTAATTTTTGACCACAAATGGGAAAAAATTACCCCAACAATACAAATATGAAAATTTACCTACAATATGAACAAATCTGACAGTGGCCAACCCTGGGATCATGCATACCAAGTTTCAAGGAAATGGGACGAGCGCTTTCAGAGCAAAAGATTTTTGACCAAAAACGCTAGAAATTGCCCAAAAAAAATACAACTATCGAAAAAAATTTCACTACAATTTGAACACATCTAACTAAAGTCACCATAAAGAACCTGCATATCAAGTTTCAACCAAATCTGGCCAGTGTTTACAAAGTTTTAGCAGTTTGCAGGATTTAACCTTTTCTAATTCGTTTGATATTTTGACACTGGCATGTTCATTTCAACAAATTCACATCTCCATCCCTTGGTGCACCTGTTCACCAAACACTAAATCGGTAGGTGCTGCGCTTTTGGAGTTTTTGATGTGGACAGACATACATTCACACATGCATGCATGCATGCATACATACATACATACATACATACATACATACATACATACATACATACATACATACATACATACATACAACATACATACATACATACATACATACATACATACATACATACATACATACATACATACATACATACATACATACATACATACATACATACAGACAGACAGACAGACAGACAGACAGAAGACAGACTGACAGACAGAAATACAGACAGACAGACAAACAGACAGACAGAAAGACGCCATCGACCTACCATATAAACTCTCTTTGGTATACCGAATGTGAGCTTAAAATGTTAAATGTGTAACCATAGCTGCCATACATACAACTCTCTGACCCTAATTTTTCCCATTTTCAAAAATTACGTATAACGTTTGACAAATTTTGCTGTTTTTAAGTTTGATTGGTCACAAAATAACATGAGATACATAAAAAAATCCCTATTTCCTTAGGGCGTGTTAACAGCATAAAAAGTTTATTTTTATATCCTAGCTACTCGTTGAATACCTGGCGATATAGCCAAGTCGCTGCTGTTACTCTAATTTTCAACAGTGTCCTTTAAATTTGGTGACAAGTATTTATGTTTGCAAATAATGAAAGTCATTTGCAAAAAAACCCAAAGCAAGTGCACGCATTGGTCTGGTTGTACCACGTAAATATAACCATAGACCCCGTTTTCAGTCTATGTTATAGCAGTCCCAGGACAAAAAGTTTGTTATCACACCAGGGCAGCGAACCAGCCTATTTTAAGAAATTTCAACAAAAGATGTTTTCGGTGTTTTGAAGAGTAAATATACTATTAAAAGAACCTGGAGCCAAAAACATTGATAGGCAGAGTGCAAGCTGCCCATTAACTACCCTCCCAACACGATTTTAAAACTTCCCTTCCCAACAAATTGTTCCCCTCCCCACAATCAAATCTCCTTTGTTACCCTCTCTACCACAAAGATTCCCCGCTCCGTTTAACTATAACAAAATTCTCCTTGTCCTTCCAACTTAAGTTATCTTTATGGTTGGTAAAGACTTAATTTGTACCGAAATTATCGCTCCCAAAAACTTTGACTGACGACGTATTTCCAGAAGTGCAGTTTTTGCTAGGGAGCCGTCATTATTTACGGCCTGGGGATCCGGCGGTATTTCATTGGAAACTCCGAAATTTCGATTAATCCCGCCCCTGCCAACCATGATGAATTTGAGTAACCCCCTCTCTAACACAGAAAGTTTGACTTACCCACCCCAATCCATTTAAAAGTTAAATATCAATACATGTATTTGTACAATTTACAAAGATACAGCATTACTAGTAAAGATCTTTCAAATCCTGGTTTAGGCTACCCTGCTAGATTATCATCGGTCATCTCATGACGGTTGAAAAAGGTGAAATAAACAAATTGGAATTCAAAGTGGCAACAAAATATAGATATAAAATATTACGTTGTAACCAGTGTCCAGCCATATAGTAATGTTTAATCTGGATGGGTATCATGACAGGGTTTACACTAGGATATCTGACTGGGCAGAATTTAAAAGTACATGAGATGCGGAGAACACGCGAGATGCTGAGGGGGAAAGTGTCCGAGAAGGTGTCCCCTTATCTTGCGTGGAATATTTTTAGAAATTGATGTGTGCAATGGTATAGTCTGGTGCAATCTGAGAGGAGCTTCAATTGTTTTTGTTTACTATTGATGTGTGTAATGGTGCAATCTGAGAGGTGTTTCAACTGTTTGAAAATGATATTGAACACTGATATTATTATTTTGAATGACCAGTATTTCAGTCACAATATTCAACAACCAAAGAATAACAACACATTTTGTAAAAAATAGCTCTCATTTTACCAGAGATTAAAGACCAAAGAATATACAGGAATGGAAATCTGCGACCTTCTTGTGTCATTTGCGAAACCTTACATTATATTTCTGTAAAAGATATTACAGGACTATACATGCAGTCAGTATTTTTTAATCCATTCATTATTTCTTTGCAACCTCGCCAACCGTGCAATTTCTCCAGCTGCCGGCTTCTAATGAAAAGGCTGAATACTGTATGGTTAAATGTCAAAATGGTTATTGAACTGAGGTCAATTAAAATATATGTTTCTGTAATCAGCCGGAACGCACGCGAGCAATTTTACCGTTGGCGGCGTCCTGTTACGTGGCTTTCTGTTGCACAGCGCCCTCAGACATCGAACCTGGGTATCTCAGATGGCGGGATAAATCCACGTGTGTTTTAAAATAGCGTTTTACTAATTAATTAGACCTGTTTTGATGAACCAATACCACATAAAATTTTGTAGAAACATCAAGCTTGTATTTCTCACCAACAAAATTGGGGTTGCGTGTGATTTAAAAAAAATAAGTCTTCGATTGCGCCCCAAACACGTTTGTTTACAAAAAATAGCCATATTCAGAAACAGCGTATTTCCATATTACGAATAAATGTAAAAAATCGGGCATTTATGGTTGCCCTGTTTAATAAAGTAGACATTAAACTATGATTTAGAAATGCCTCACACCAAAAAAGTAACTGGCAGCCATATCATGGAGACCTACCCACAATCGCATTATATTTCCCTACAAGGTGTACAGGACACTATTTGACCCGCTGCAACTCTCTGCCAACGTACACTACGTTGGCAGAGAGTTGCATCGGGTGGAATAACGATAGTATCCTTGTAGAGTTTCTTAGGGGTGGACCATTTGATATCCTGGGGGGTCTGGAAGATTTTCAAAAAAATATATACCCAGCGAATGTCAATGAAAAACAAATTCAGCTAGAGGGGGCTTAGGAAGAAAAAAGATGGCTCACTAAGGTGAAAGTTAAAAAATCCATCAAAGGTCACTTTCTGGGACACATTTTTTTTATTTTCAGGGCGCCCGTGGGGGCAAATTGAAGACTGTGTCAGATACACAATGGTTCTTTGGCAGAATACATTTAGGGAGTACAATATTTAGATTTTAATGTCTTCCTCATATAGCTCGATCCCAAGGGTATATAATTGTGGCAGTACATGTAGCAACTTTTGGCTTTTTAAACTTCTTGTTCTGTTTGTTAGCTTATTTCTTTCCACTAGATTTTGATATCACAATGTAATTTTGGATGTAAATATAAGATAATGAAGGATATTACATCTCTGATTGTTCACGACTGAACTATGGTCCTTTACATTATGAATTATAATTGAGAATTCTATAATTTAGACAGCTTGCACAAAAAATTGGAAATACTAAGCATGCATATGACAAAGAAAGCGCTATTGTCATGTTGTCATATAAGTAACATAATGAAAAACTTAAGATGTACGGTTTTAAAGGGACTGGTCAGTTTCTTCGGTTGGGGGGACGGTGGATTCATGGAGGGGGTCACCCTATTTTTATGCTTTAGTGATAGGGGTCAACATTTTTTTTAAATGTCCAATAGGGTGATCAGTGTGTTTTTAAATTTTGACACGGGCTTATACTTGCCTAAAATGCATCGTGCAAGCCACAGATTTCATCATTCAGTTGCATTTTTCGGCGCGCCCTTAGGGTGCGTCACTTTAATAATAACAAGACATGTTTTTCAGAGCCCCTTCCAAGCGCGAAACTTTAATATATCAGACATATATATCAGAGACATCAGTATGTTTAAAATTTTTCGGCGCGCCCTTTGGGCGCGTTACTTTAAAATATGTAACATAGTCAGCATGCCTTTCAGCCGCATGACTTTCATATATCAGCCATATATCAGAGATATCTCGATGTTTAATATTTTTTGGTGCCCCATATTTATCAGATATATATATATATAATAATAATTTAATAATTTATTGTTTAAAGACCACTACACACCTTGTCTCAATGGTCTGTACATTACAGAAAATTACTGGAAGAACTAAAATAAACGCAGAAAATACAAAATAACTCACAGAGGAAAGAGTGTAATTAAAACCAATCGATAAAATCAAGCAAGCTTAAAATCTAGACTAAAGGATCTTACCTAATAACAGCAAAGAAAGTATTTTAAAAACTTTCACTAAAAATGATAAAAAAATAAATAAACTATAAAACATGCAGGTAAAAATTATATCCAAGTCAACAGTAGCATTGACGAAAAATAATGGTTTTAAGAGACTTCTTAAAAAGAGCGAATTTCTTTATCATCCTAAGTTCGGGCGGCAAACTATTCCACAGTTTAGGGGCATACACGCTAAAAGCTCTGTCACCATATGTTCTAGAAAGTTGTTTCCCGTGATCTTTGACAGAAAAGGGATTCAATCTTACACCGACACTCCTTCTGGTATTATGTACTGGGATATCAATTGTTACTTGTTTGATAAAAAACTTGGAACCAATTCATCTTGATGGACAATTTTAAAAACAATTTTAAAAACCAAACAAAGAATTTTAAAACGGATTCGTTCTTCTACTGGAAGCCAATGTAACTCCTTGAGTATAGATGTCATATCAATGTGACGGCCCATCTTCCGTCCAGTTACCAAACGAGCAGCAGAGTTCTGAATGTGTTGAAGCTTGCTCAATTTATATGCAGGTAGGCCAAAAAGTAGACTGTTACAATAATCTAACTTCGATGAGACAAAAGCGTGAACCAATTTTTCAGCACTGGGCTGGTCTAGCAATTTTCTAATTTTACTTATCCGCCAAAGTGAATGAGATGCCACCCTACAAACATAGCGAATATGCTCGTCCATGAGACCGAACGAGTCAAGCATTACGCACTCTGTTTGGCAGGAGCATGCAAATCCATCAAACTTTTCAATGTAGAATTGTAAACTTCTGTCAGCTCATTTATTTCATTGATCGACTCCGGATGATTAAGTGTACTTGAAATTGAGTGTTTAAGATTCATTAAATTAATACTCTTGATGTTGCGCTGTTACCTGGTAATTCTTGTTGGAAGGGGATATTAAAATCCCCTGCAATCAGTAAGCGACCAGGTGCAAGTAACAGGCTTTCCATTAAATGCCAAATTCCGAGATAAAAAAATTCACGGTGAATTTATGTTTCGCTGAATACGGTGGACGATAAATGATGATGACACGAAGAGCAGAACTGCCTGTAGAGATATTCACATCCATGGCTTCAAAAGATTTAAACTTGGTACACTTGTTCTTCTTAGTGTCCAGATTAGATCTTGTTATCAGTGCTATACCTCCACCCTTCCGATTACAACGCGGTGCTTGCAATATATTAAAGCCTGATATGGAAGATGACAAATTTGCTTCTACCAGGGTACGATTTTTATCCGTAATCCAGGATTCACTAATCATAAAAATATCCGTAGTGTTGGAAATAATCGAAGCACATAGAACACTAACTTTACCATCCATCGATCTTGCATTCCACAGAGTAAAGTTTACACAGTCACGTAAATAATATGAAGAAACTCTTTTTACTGCAGTTAGCACAGTACTTCTGGCTGGAGTTGAAACAAACTTGTTCTCGGCATGACGTGAAAAAACGCCGATAACTGTAGCAATTTTCCGCGACGAAGGACGATAATTCACATAGCCACCTCTCTTACCGCGGGGTCTTTTCCATCTTTTTGACCGCCAACTTCCAGTGGCAAAATCCTGTGGAGGGATTTCATCTAAGGTAGTCAGTCATAAGCGTACCCGGGGAAGATCTTCGTAGGGCGAGAAGTTCATGACGGCCATATTGTATTTTCATGGCTTGATCGATGGCTGGGCTACCAGATGAGAAATTCGACAAGAACTCAACAAAACACACCAATAAAGCCAATCTAGAAGTCCAAACGGTCACCTGCATCGCTGTTGCACACGATAAAAAGGTTTTCGATGGCTAAAAAGGCTCACGGCTGCTAAAATACCATAAAACTTGCGGAGCGCTGAACAACGTGAGGCTGCTACCTAGAGCGCCACCACACTACAAATATATATGTTAGAAATATCTTGATGTCTGTAAATTGAAAGTCTTTTTTGCAAAGTGTACTAATCCTTATGAAATCTGCAGTTCATATGAAAAGCATGACAAGTTCCTGATACTTTTCTGTTTTCTCTATGAGAATTCAGCATTAGAAAGCAACATGCACTACCATTTCACAATCACATTTTTCTCACAACAGTTCTGGACATCTGGTTATACATAAAAAGTGTGGAATACATTTACAGCTCATTCAAAATACTGAATTCAAACATGAGAATAAACAATTTTAAGTTCCTATTTACGACTGACATGACAACAATTTCATTAACACACAGAATGACTGAATGTTTTAAGTATGCCCAAAAAATTATAAGCATATTTTCTATCTATCTATCTAACTATCTATCTATCTCACCTTTTGCTTTACCTTTGTCGCCCGCAGAAACAATTTACTCCGCACATAGTAGTTGACTGTACATTTGTTGTTGGGGAAAATAAGTATCGAAATCAGGAGTGCGAGAAAAAAAGTTACAAGTAATCAGAGAAGGAAAAAAATTTGAACAGTGGATCAGGTACGAAAACAAAATGCAACCTCTTAAATCTTCCAGACCCTCCCCCGAGAATATCAAATGGTCTACCCCTTATGACGTCAATATTACGCTTGAAACAACAGCACAGGTTATGTTCGTTGAATTTTATAAGTCAGCAACAACAACAACACGACCAATAAACATAAAAAACAATACCAAAACAACCACAACAACCAGATCTCTGGGTCGTTGTGAGAAAATCTGCGTACGAACATGAGCTTCGCTGGCTGGACCTGTCTTGCGAAGCTTCTCGGAAGCTTTAGCACAGGCGTGCTGTTTTCTGGGTAGTTTCTAAAAGTGTAGTTTATCTACGTTTCGACGTTCTCTTCCGTAGCCTAATCACCTACTACGGAAGAGAACGTCGAAACGTAGATAAAACACATTATAGAAACTACCCAGAAAACAGCACGCCTGTGCTTTTAGCCAACTGGTTGGCTTGAACTCATTGTTTTACTCAATTAGGTACCGTTCAGTTTTTACGGCCGGGGGGGGCCGGCAAAATCCAGGGGGGTCATCAAAATTTTGGAATCCGCAAAGGGGGGGTCATCGCTTTTTCACTGGTAGGAAAGGGGGGGTCACCACATTTTCAAAAACATAATACCAACAATAAAGTTCACTTTATGCCATTGCCATGATCGACCCTCTTTACCGGCGGGCCGCCTTCGGCGGCCCACTACAATAAATATACATTATGTATTTACCATGACCCTCTTAACGGGCAGACGCCTTTGGCGGCCCACTCCAAATTAGGTTTACTTCATGCAATGGCCATGATCGACCCTCTTTACCGGCGGGCCGCCTGCGGCAGCCCACTCCAAAAATTTACTTTATGTAATACCCCACGGCAATCTTAATGGCTGTGCGAGAAGGGTCCGCTGACCTCCCTCCGAGCTCAGACATTATCTCCGTCCTGTGGCGGAGCAGGTCAAAAATTTGCATAGTTCATTGCGCATGCAAGGTAGACATTAGCAATATGACGATCTATGTAAGACGCAGTCTTGGCAATATGACAAGCCAATTAAAACTGTGTGGGGACTCTTGTACTAACACAAATAAATGTTATTCACTGTCCAATCTGCCCGGCCTACGATTTCCGGCCAAACAGGCTACAAAAAGTCAGAAGCCATCTCGTCGCCAGTCATTGGCAACACCCGATAGAGGACGCTACGGACTGAGATAGATTTGAAATTTCTTATCGTGGACATAGTTTTAACGATAGTGCTGTTTGCTTCGAGCTGGGACATTTTAAAAGTTTCGTCATTGCACAGCGTGTTGGATATTGCATTTTGTTGGAAACTCAGCGGGTTTTTTTTTTTTAATGTTGACTATAGATGGAGACTCTAGCATATTGGACGATACTACGGACTAAGCTAAGACGTGGACGGAATTTTAATCTTACTGCAGTTTGCTCCGAGCTGAGACATTTTGATAATTAAGACACATAGCGTGTCGGATATTCCGGCAAAGTAATGACATTTTTCGTAAGCATGGACTTTAGATATTATTAATATTATTAATCTTTATTTAAACTCGATAACTCCATAGATGAAACACCTCTTTTCATTGAGGTCGAATAGACAAAAGAAAATCATATTACAGCACCAACTTGAAAACACGAAAAACACAGAAGTACAAATATCAAAAAAACTACGAAGAAGCATCAGACAAGTAAATAGAATACAGAAAGTTGTTACAAGATTTCTTAAAGCTATGATTGATTTGGGAGATTGTTATATTCATCCACACCCGCAACAGACAAAGTGTTTTGATAAAGAAGTGTACGTGCTTTGGGAACTTTAAGGAGGTTCTGATTGGAAGAACGAAGTGATCTGGAAGGGATATAATTATTGAACATACTGGCTACACATTAGGGTTAGAAGTTGTGAGTTGCTCTGTAAATTTGGGCAAGATATAGTCCTG
This sequence comes from Ptychodera flava, assembly GCF_041260155.1. Taxonomy (NCBI): domain Eukaryota; kingdom Metazoa; phylum Hemichordata; class Enteropneusta; family Ptychoderidae; genus Ptychodera; species Ptychodera flava. The sequence continues at coordinate 9,804,761 of NC_091944.1, read as the reverse complement.
AGATTATTGTGGATGCAACCAAACGTGAGTGATTGGTCATTTTTTGGCGTGGACGGAGTTTTAACGTTAGTGCAGTATATGCTATGAGCTGAGACATTATAACCGTTTCGTCATATACACAGCGTATAGGATCATGCACATTGCTGCCAATGATTGACTTTTCGTATCCATGGCCTTAAGGTTCCAAGACAAGAAACTGACCTCTTAATCTAACAATTCTCTGGTGGTTACCAAGCTCAGCACCCATGTAAATTATACATTTTCTGAAAGCCAAGAATTAGGGGAACATTTTGGTAACCACAGTGTAACCATTGTTTACATAACTATCACGTGACAAGTAATTTGCATAACCTTTCAAAAATCGGTTTTCCCTATGTTTTGTCTCAATACTTCAGAATATCTGACTCAAACTTGCTGGAATGCAAGCTGTTACAACGCTCTTCAAAAGTGTGTCTCAGATTTTTTATATCTTGCTTAGTTTTTATTTGAGCACAATTTTAAAGAAATCAGCTAGGGTTAAATTCACCCCTCTGGAAGTTTTTCTGGAATAAAAATTGTTTAAGAAAGTTTTAAAAAATTCTGAGACACTCTTTGGAAGATCCTTAGAACAGCTTGCACTCACACAAATTTCAGCCACATATCTCAAAGCATTGAAACAAAACATAGGGAAAACCGATTTTTGAAAGGTTATGCAAATTACCTGTCACGTGATGGGTATGTAAACAATGGTGACACTATGGTCACCACAATGTTGCCCTATATCTAGGCTTTCCGAAAATATATAATTTACGGGGGTTCTGAGCTTATTAACCACTAAAGAATTGTTAGCTTAAAAAGGTCAATTTCTTGTCTTGGAACCTTAAGAAAGAGTTATGAGCTTATAGGAGGATACAAGGAACTGAGATAGATTTTAAATTTCGAAGCCTGGATGTAGTTTTCATTTGCATTTTGCTCCGAGTTGAGACATTTTAAAAGTCTCGTCTACACAGCGTATTGGATATTGCAGTTTGTTAGAAACTTAGCGTTTTTTCTTTAAAATATTGACTATAGATAGAGTGTCGAGCAAAATGGAGGATGCTACGAACTGAGATAGATTTGAATTTTCTTATCATGGAAATATTTTTAACGTTAGTGCAGTTGCTCCGAGCTGAGACATTTTAAAAGTTTCGTCATATTCACAGCGTATTGGATATTGGGTTTGTTGGGAACTCGGCGTTTTTTCTTAAATGTTGATTATAGACGGCGACTCGAGCATATTGGAGGATGCGACGGACTGAGATTGATTGGTAATTTCTTGACATGGACGGAGTTTTACATTAGTGCAGTTTGCTCCGAGCTGAGACATTTTGATAATTTATGTATTACACATAGCATGTCGGATATTGTGGCAAAGTGATTAAATTTTTCGTAAGCATGGACTTTAGATATAGTCCTGAGATTATTGTGGATGCAACCGAACGTGCATTGAGTGATTTGTCAATTTTTTGGCCTGGACGGAGTTTAACAGTTTTAACGTTAGTGCAGTATGCTCCGAGCTGAGACATTATAACCGTTTCGTCATATATACAGCGTATTGGATCTTGCACATTGCTGCAATAATGGTTGACTTTTCGTATCACTGGCCTTTAGAGAGAGATGTGAGCTTATTGGAGGATATAACGGACTGAGATAGATTTTAAATTTCGAAGCCTGGACGTAGCTCCGACTCGGAGCTGAGACACTTTAACTCGTCCTAGGCCTATACAGTGTATTTGATTTTGCAGTTTGTTGGAAACTTAGCATTTTTCTTAAATGTTGACTATAGATAGGGTGCCGAGCATATTGGATGGTGCTACTTACTGACTCGGAGATAGATTAGTAATTTCTTAACATGGATGGAGTTTTAACGTTAGTGCAGTTTGTTCCGAGATGAGACATTTTGACCGTTTCGTAATATGCATAGCGTATTGCATGTTGCAGATTACTGCAAATAATTGACTTTTCGTATCCGTGGACTTTAGATAGTCCTGAATTTATTGTTTTTGTACTATTCATAGCGTGTCGGATATTGCAGATTGCTGCAAAGTGAATGACTTTTCGTATCCGTTGAATTTCATAGAGTCCGGAGTTTATTAAATGATGTCGCAGACCGAGATAGAATGGTAATTTCGTAGCCTGTACGGAGTTTTAACGTTACTGCAATTTTGCTCCGAGCTGAGACATTTTGACCGTTCCTCATACACACTGCCTATTGCATGTTGCAGATTGCTGCAAACAATTGACTTTTCGTATCTGTTGACTTTCGATAGAATTTATTGTTGATGCAACGGACTGAGATAGACTGGTCATTTCTTAGCCTGAACAGAGTTTTAACGTAAGTGCATTTTGCTTCGAGCTGAGACTTTAATAATTTTTGTACCTATACATAGTGTGTCAGATATTGCAGATTGCTGCAAAGTGAAAGATTTTTCTTAACGGTGCACATATAATAGAGTCCTGAGTTTATTAGAGAATGCTACGGACTGGGATAGATTAGTAATTTCCTAACCCGGACAGAGTTTTAATGTTAGCGCAGTTTGCTCCGAGCTGAGACTTTGATAATTTTGTACCTACACATAATGTGTCGGATATTGCAGATGGCTGCAAAGTGAATGACTTTTCGTATCTGTGGATTTTGATAGAGTCCTGAGTGTATTGGAGGATGCTGCAGACTGAGATAGAATGGTAATTTCGTAGTCTGCAATTTGCTCCGTGCTGAGACATTCTGACCGTTTCCTCGTACACATTGCGTATTGCATATTACAGATTGCTGCAAACTATTGATTTACGTATCCATGGATCGGGACTGTAGATAGAGTTTTGAGTTATTGTGTATGCAAAGGACTGAAATAGATTTGAAATTCGTTAACATTGTCAGATTTTTTACCTTAGTGCAGTTTGCTCCGAGCTGAGACAATTGATAATTTGTACTATACATAGTGTGTCGGATATTGCAGATGGCTGCAAAGTGATTGACTTTTCATATCTGTGGACTTTGATAATCAGAGTCTTGAGTTTATTGGAGAATGCTACGAAATGAGATAGATTGGTCATGTCCTTGCCCGGACGGAGTTTTAACGTCAGTGCACTTTGCTCCGAGCTGAGACTTTCGTACCTACACTTTGCGTGTGGGTATTGCAGTTGGCTGCAAAGTGAATGACTTTTCGTATCCGTGGACTTTGAAAGAGTCCTGAGTTATTGGAGAATGCTACGGACTGAGATACATAGTAATTTCTCAGCCTTGACGGAATTTTAGTGTCAGTGCAGTTTGCTCCGAGCTGAGACATTTGATAATTTTTGTACTACACATATATTTCAGATTGCTGCAAAGTGATTGACTTTTCATATCTGTGGACTTTGATAGAGTCCTGAGTGTATCTGGAGAATGCTACGAACTGAGATAGATCAGTAATTTCTCAGCCTTGACGGAGTTTAACGTCAGTGCAGTTTGCTCCGAGCTGAGACTTTACTAATTTTTGTACCTATACATAGTGTGTCGGATATTGCAGATTGCTGCAAAGTGAAAGATTTTTCTTAACGGTGCACATTAAATAGATTCCTGAGTTTATTAGAGAATGCTACGGACCGAGATATTTTAGGAATTTCCTAATCTGGACAGTTTTAACGTTAGTGAAGTTTGCTCCGAGCTGAGACTTTACTAATTTTTGTACCTATACATAGTGTGTCGGATATTGCAGATTGCTGCAAAGTGAAAGATTTTTCTTAACTGTGCACATTAAATAGATTCCTGAGTTTATTAGAGAATGCTACGGACCGAGATATTTTAGGAATTTCCTAATCTGGACAGTTTTAACGTTAGTGAAGTTTGCTCCGAGCTCGGACTTTACTAATTTTTGTACCTACACATAGTGTGCGGATATTGCAGATTGGTGCAAAGTGAATGACTTTTCGTATCTGTGGACTTTGATAGAGTCCTGAGTGTATTAGAGAATGCTACGAACTGAGATAGAATTGTAATATCGTAGCCTGGGCGGAGTTTTAACGTTACTGCAATTTGCTCCGAGCTGAGACATTTTGACCGTTTCTCCATACACACTGCATATTGCATATTGCAGATTGCTGCAAACTATTAACTTTTCGTATCCATGGACTGTAGATAGAGTTCTGAGTTTATTGTGGATGCAACGGACTGACATAGATTTGAAATTTCTTTACATGGTCGGAATGTTACCTTGGTGCAGTTTGCGCTCCGAGCTGAGACTTTTATAATTTCTGTACTATACATAGCGTGTCAGATATAGCAGATGGCTTCAAACTATTGACTTTTGTATGTATGGACGGTAGATACAGTTTTGAGTTTATTGTAGATGCAACAGACTGCGATAGATTTGAAATTTGTTTTCATTGTCGGAGTTTTAACCTTTGTGCAGTTTGCTCTGAGCTGAGACATTATTTCATTTTGTACTATACATAGCTTGTCAGATATTGCAGATGGCTGCAAAGTGATTGACTTTTCATATCTGTGGACTTTGATAGAGTCCTAAGTGTATTGGAGAATGCTACGGCCTGAGATAGATCAGTAATTTCTCAGCCTTGACGGAGTTTAACGTCAGTGCAGTTTGCTCCGAGCTGAGACTTTAATAATTTTTGTACCTACACTTAACATGTTGGATATTGCAGATAGCTGCAAAGTGATTGACTTTTCTTATGTGTGGACTTTCATAGAGTCCTGAGTGTATTGGAGGATGCTGCAGACTGAGACGGATTGGTAATTTTTTTTAGCCTAGACGGAGTTTTAACGTTAGTGAAGGTTACTCGGAGCCGAGTCATAGATTGTCGGATATTGCAGATTGCAGCAAAGTGAAACTGAAGACAATAGATAGCCGTGAGCATATTGAAGAATGCTTGGAATTGAGATGATTTCGTCGTTTCTTAACAAAATAGGAGTTTAACGCTATAGTGCAGGTTACTCAGTTCTGAGATAATTAAATAATTTTGTTACACGCATAGCTGGTGCGGTCAGATAGTACAGATTGCTGCAAACTATTTTCGTGTCACAACTACACGCTACTGTAATCTTTTCAAGGTATTCTTGTGTCAACTTTTTTATCTCATAATTCGACGAGCAGCATCGGAAAGTTGGTATCTATTTGCGTCACAATGTATGTGTACAATGGAGAGAATGAAATGAAAGCCGTGGAGCAGTTTTCTTTAATCTTCGAACACTTCCTTGACAAGTGTTCACAAAATAACTTCGGAAATTGCGAAAGTGACCTCTATTCGCAAATACTGTTAACTTTTAGAAATCTCGTGATGTTTTCGTTGTAAATATTTGCTTAATTGCCATGGAGATAATTTTGACCTCTTATCAAAATTGAAAATTAAGCTTGTGAACTTCATAAAAGTGTCTGTCTGCCGAGCTTTAATAAAATATTAAAACTTTTTGCAGCGGAAAATATGTGTTTAGCAACACCTCTAATATGGCTTTCAGCTGGCGTTTCCTGTCCTGTCAAAATGTTAGTCTTTTTCGTTTTATGTAAGCTTTGGAAACCACAAAATAATAATAATAATAATAATAATAATAATAATAATAATACAGGAAATCAGTACGGAAGAATTTCCTCTCTGCTTTTTGACCGTAACGTACAACTTTTAAAATATCACTGATTAGGTATTTGGTTGTAGGAAAATAAATAAATTCCTTTCAGGGGAAAGTTTTCTATTTGGCGACAGGGTTTTTCCTCAGCTTCCTAAAGGGTTGGTAAAGTAAAACAGAATTACAGTCAACTCGCACTTTTTCCAACCCGCCCAGAACCAACTCGCCCGATTCAAACTCGCCCGATACCAACTCGCCCGTTGTTTTGAGATAGGGTGTTGTAGATTCCATGTACGCTAACCCGATGGCCCGAGGCCAGCTATTTTCATGTCATGCCAGGCCAGTAACTCGTGAAAGACGGTCCTGCTGTTCCTAAAGAAGTGAGCCAGTACGCAGTAACTATCCCTATACGTAAAGAAGCCGAACGAAATTTATTCTTTCAAGAGATTTGCAAAACGTGAAATTCGCAAATAAAAAGTTTTCCGTGTTGGCACATATTTCAAGCCGCACCTGTGGTTCTCTATGTCAGAAATATTTGTTGTTAGAAATAAAACGTTTTATGCGTACCAGTTGCTGCGAAAACGAGCCCTGCCACTCCTTGACATGTTCTTCCACTCCATGACCAAGCTACCCGAGTGGCAAAGGCTACGGATTCGCAGCAAGCGTACCAGTAGCTCTGCATGGCAGGGCTGTGTGTTTACCGGCGTTATACGGCCTCCGTATAACGCCGGTAAACACACAGCCCTGCCACGCAGAGCTAGCGTACCAGGTACTCATAAAATTGCAAAATAATATCGGGCGAGTTGGTATCGGGCGAGTTGGCATCGGGCGAGTTGGTATCGGGCGAGTTGGAATCGGGCGAGTTGAATTGGTTCTGGGCGGGTTGGAAAAGTGCGAGTTGACTGGTAACCCGTAAAACAAGGTTCTTTTACAAGGTAAAGCGAAAAAATCTTAGTACATTATATTGGCAATGTGTACTTAGCATGCGCAATGAACTATGCAAATTCTACGACCTGCTCCGTCACAGAACGGAGATAATGTCTGAGCTCGGAGGGAGGTCAGCGGATACTTATGGGCTGTGCGCCTTCAGCGGCCCTGTCCAGTAAAGTCTACTTAATGCAATAGCCATGATCGACCCTCTTTACCGGCGGGCCACCTTTGGTGGCCCACTAGAATAAAGTTGACTTTACGTAATGGCCCATGACCCTCTTAACCGGAGGGCTGCCTTTGGCGAACCACTCCAATAAAGTTCACTTTATACAATGTCCATGGACATGAGTTGTCTATGGAAATGAAGTTAAAAATTGCCTTACAGTCGTCCTAATTAACAGACGTTTCAATGGATGTGGCTGAGAAGTTTATGCACTGGCATCTCTGCTACACGAATAAAGTGTGCCGCGTACCGGAGTTCAATCCAAACCATGCGGGTAAATTTGACATATGGGTTTTAGTTATTTTTAAGCGGGGGGGGGGGGGGGGGTCATCAATTTTTTCGTTTGACAAAGGGGGGGTCATCTTTTTTTCACGAAAAATGCAGGGGGGGTCTATATTTTTTGAAACACCGGCGACAAGATTTTGCCGCCCCCCCCCCCAGCCGTAAAAACTGAACGCTCCATTATATCCAAACAGCCAATCAGATAAACTGTAGACACAGTCTCAGAATCCGTAAGTTGCTGTGTGTGGAAGGACTGTGCTGTGCATATAAATCAACCGATGCAAATATGTAGCCTTGAGGGACGCTGTCATGAGTCGACAAATTTCACCTCACTAGGGGAGTCATGTTGTGACCCTGGTGACCTTTGACCAGGATAGGATACAGCTGAAAATATAGATTGCGTACCTACTACACTGTACACTCACCACCGCTCGATGCTATATCCATGAACATAAGCGACAGTCCGTTTGCAAAATGCCAGTCAATCCAGATTTGCAGAAAGAAAGAGATGGCGCAAGTTTTCCTGTAGAAGAACTGACGTATGTGAAAGATGGAGGAAAAGACAAAACCAGCAGACGACGTTACATTCGTAAGTTACAAGTTGTGTTTCTTTGTGGACCGGGGAGGCTGCAGCGCGGCGCTCCGCGTTGACTGCTCGGTGTATGCAACCTTTGTTTTCCGAATTCAAAGTACGAGCATATCTGTCGGAAATACGTGCAGCCTTTGGCATAGTTTGTAAACAAAGTCCAACATGAGCTTTTGAAGTGCATCTCGATCTCGTTTGTTTTATGCAGACATGTTTTATCTACTGCAATTCCCCGCAAAGCCATGATCACGTCCACAAGCGTACCAGTTCCTTTCATGTTAAAATCCGAAACTGTCTACTTTGTGACCTATTTATCGTCTAACCCTGTGATTCTAATGAAAGTTTATTACACAACAGTTCAAAAGGTTGCCATTTCTTCGTAATACCTGTTTTTCATCTTAAGTCAAAACGTTTTGTCAATCAAACTAAAACAACATTTGAGATGCAACTAATTTGCCAGAGAGTGACAGTCTTGCAAACAGCAAGGGTTTCATACAGCCATAGGAATTTTCTTCACACCAGTGCAAAAAGGAAGTCATCCAATTTATGTTGTCGGAGTTTAGAAATAAAATATATGTTGGAATACAGCTATCTGAAAGGCTTTGGTACATTCCATGATATCATTTTTGTTTTGAAAAAATGTTCTACAAATTATGATCATAAATGAATTTTGAATACGCAGTTTCATCACAGCACGCTTTAGTTTGGATTTTGATGTTGAGATCTGGCATTACACTAGCTCTGTGTGGCAGGGCTGTGTCACCGGCGGTAACACACAGCCCTGCCGCGCAGAGCTAGCATTACACGTACACCAGAGCTAGCATAACACGTACTCCGGTACGTATGTACGGAACTTTGAACTCTCTGGGGAACTTTGTACTCGTGGTTTTGTCTTGTTATTGCTTTGCATGCACCTTACTCATAACTGATTGATTTGAAAGAAGGTCAGTCTTGAAGATATTCCATGTTAACAGCAGGCTGTTATTTTGATATACAAATTGCTATTTTCCTTTTTAGACAAGGAAAGGGAACTTTTGAGCTTATATCATAGGCAATACATACCATGATCATGCCCGTATTCTGGACTGTCAATTGTGTGCAAATTGTCTATTCATCAACTGTGGCTGTGAAGTACTGACTGACAGCTGATAATCAAAGTTGACTACACCCTTAGGGCCCGTGCAGCACAACATATCAACATATTTCTGTCATCAGAATTATACAATGCAGTGGTACCGTAGTTGTATAATTTATATCAGCTGTCGAACAAGTATCATAGTACAGTAGCCCTATCATATTTGTTTCTCAAAGTTATGATAGAGGGCAGCATTACAGACGCATAGTGTACACAGCACTGTAAAGCAACTTTTAAGGTGGTTGGAAAGGCTATTTTTGCACCAATTCTTTTCTCAGAGTTAATGTCAAGTTTCAAGTGTTAGAATCAAGATATTTAGTTCAAATTTTCAGGATAACTCCCTTTGTTGATACTTTCTCCAAAAAATATGAAAATTGTATATTTGCAGCCATGATTTTGAAATATGACACCAGTAAATATTAAAATTTAATTTTTCATATTTTTTTTACATATTTGAATTTAATAATAATTGGATAGTATTAATATTACCAAATTAGTTATAAATATGTTGACACCATTTATTGTAAGATTTGTACGGCAGGATTTGTAAATAAAATTTGTTTTTATGATTTTACATGGGTTTACATATCAAAAAATTATTAAAAATTCTTTCAAATTTCAAAATGTGATTTTTCAAAAAGTACTTCAAATACAGAAAAATTGTGCCATACAAATCTTATCTGTAACCTTGTTAATAGGTTGTAAAAATTCCATGTCCATATCTCATTTCAAAGGTTGGATTAAATTGGTATACAATTATGTAGGAAAACTGTTATTCTGTCAAAAATGTTGAAAACAAGCCATATTTGCACCCCTCTTTTGAAGTCACAGAGCAGTTTTTTTGGTTAATCTCACTTTTGACACCTCTTTGACACTCAAAGAATCTAAAAATGCATTTACAATAGCAGTCACTCACTCTGAATGCCAGCACCGCCTTGTCAAACTTTCCTGAAAAACAGCAAATAATGACTTTCCCTTTTCAAACATTTTATTAAAAGCTAGGGGACCTCTACCATAGTTAACCCCTTGACTACCAAGGCCAATGTATTCCTATATACCAGGCCCCTTATGTAAATATTGATAAAATCTTGGGTGTGGTCATTGCATGAACACTGCTTAGAGTAAAAATTAAGTAAGTACCAATAAACCATATATTTCTGAATCAGCATGAAATTTCCCACTTTTTCATACATAAGTTTTGTATTTCCAGGTCACGTGACTGATCACATGACATACCATGTGACCAGAGTTGGCAAAGAATATGAATATTTGAAGCATCAGGACGTGTTTTGAATCCATAAAATGACGCAAATTTGAATACAGTTGCAATTTTCATGGCATTGTCTTTACATATATGTAATAATAACTACCCTTTACTTTATTTATAGATGTACCTATTAAAGATTTTTTTCACAAAAGGCAGAGTAAATGAACCACAAACATCAGCATCTGACATGATTCTGTATTTGAAAATCAACACATTTTATATTTGTAAACGCCTGCTTTATGTCTTCCTTGCAGAAACATGCATCTAAAATGGTTATGATTTATCAAAAAATAATTCACAATATTTAAAAATACATTTTAGGGAACAACATATCACATGACCAAACACATGACCAGTCATGTGACCGTCATATTGATAATATGGCTGCTATAAAATTCCCTGGCTTATAGTAAAAAATTGTATTTCCTCTATTTATATTCACGAATATTGCTGTTAATAGAACATATTTACATATAAATAGTTTGTTTTCAATAAATAAACATTTCATTTCATTAAAAAAAAACAAACCATAAACATCTTCGCGATCGTCCGTATTTCTGAAAACTGTAAACAATCAGCGCGACGCTTCTGTGATCAGCCTGACCTTTCAGGGTCGAGGTCATGGGTCACGACATTTGCTTCCTGATTTTGGCCATACTCGGACGTACGGGGGCGCAATCACATTCAGGCCAGATCGGAATACATCAATCTTAGTCGCGCTGCATGCCGACGCCGAAATTACGGGATTTTTAGGGACAAAAACGAAGCAAACATGCCTATTTAACTCTGCCGGATATATCCGGCACTCAAGGTATATGGTAATTCAATATGGCGCCGGATATATCCGGCGCCATAGGTAGTCAAGGGGTTAAACACTAAGGACTCCCCAACTTCTTCTTATTTGGTCAGTTTTTCAGAAGTTTCAACAGGCTATAACTCTGCAATGCCTTTGTGCCCAAATGTCTAGTTTTTTTATTCCACAGAGAATGTTGACTACTTTTATATTTTAATTGTTTTATTGAAGTTTATAACTTACGCTCTAGCCTTTCCAACCACCTTAACTTGCAAAAGATAGTAGTATACTGTATGGAAATTTGAGTACTTCATCGAATCACAGACAAAGAATTGCTTATCTTTGTCTGTGATCAAATGCACCAAAAGTCAGAGGAAATAGCTTCCAATAGATAGCATTTATAGTGTGGTGCAGATTGTAGGCTATGATACTGAACTGGGGTCAAGTGGTGGTCAAACCAACCTCTGTATCTGTGGCAGGCATTGCATCAAGTTGACTCTAGCTCAGAAGAGCAGCTCACTGTCCTGCAGCCACTAGCTGGAATTCGGTCACTTCACTGTTAGGTAAAACAGCTGTTTTCTAAGGATACAAAGAAAAGGTGATATAATCAGGTGTCGCCAACTGGTAAACTTCATCAATTTTGCAAAATCATCACAAAACATGTTTTGAAGGCTTATATACCGATTTTACTTATTTTTGACCTTGACCTTGAATTTGGAGGGGAAAGTGGAGCTGTTCGTAACATGCCCTCCCATTAGCCTACACAGAAAATATTCCCTCCAACTGAATTTTGATGCCCACTGCCCTCCAGTTTATATGGCCTGCCTGCTCCCATATTCCAATAACAATTCAAGCTCCCCACTGCCCTCTCCCCAGTACTTAAATTCCCAATTGTTCACCAGATGCCCACTAGGCATCACAGATCAACGCAAAACTGTGCAAGCAGCTAGCAGTATACATTGGAACATAGCTCGACCCTCTAAGTTAGGCGCTTAATCTCCTCTCAATTACTATCAGCAACAGCTTTCCCCTATCTCTATGTATTTTCCGGAACCCACTGTCAAAAATTTTCTCCCTACCCACTGTAAAAATGAAATTTCTTCCCCACCGACAGTGAATGTTGAATTTTTCTCCCTGCCTGGGGATTAGTTTTAAAATTGCCTGCCCGCTGAAAAACTGTGCGCGAACATCTTTTTGCACGAACAGCTTAGTTGGTGTCACCTGTATAACATTGGATTGTTATAGCAATGTGCATCATTCCTAGACTGTTGGGTATACTGTTCACCCCATATCCCTGTAAACAAGTTCACAATCACCATTGATAACAATGGATTTGGTTCAAACCATGATGATAAAAGGGCTAAGTGTATTTGTGTTGTTGCTGATGTTTTCCCTACAGAATCTCTTGCTTTGAATGACCCAGATTTTCAAATTGGAGAGAGAGCCTTTCTTTCCAGAGATGAAGAATATGCCCTCGGTGTGAAGACTGGCATCCTTGTTGAAAAGAAAGCTGCACAGCATAATTTCAGGAATGAAGATGAAAGGACTAGATTCAGGCAGTGAGTTTCAGTGTGTACAAGATAGTGTTTTAGTCTGCAAGCAGCTCCAGACACCTCACTGATATTTCTCACATATTGTGGCATGTGGTTTTTCTCATTCTGAAAACAATGGTGAAATGCAAAGCACATGTATTTTAAAGTTGGTAATTCATGTTATCAGTTCATGTATCACATACATGGAATAGGTCTAGTAAGTACTGTAGATCAGAAATTAGCATATGAACTTGGTGACAATACTCCACATAGAGGTGTGAACTATACAGCATGCTTAACTTTTACTATATCTTCAGTTCAACCTTCTTTAGTAAGTTGAACAACATAAATGTTACATGTAGTTGTGTGACGAAATCACACAGAAGGTAAACACTGTCTGTAAACAGCCCTTAACTGCACTTACAATATTAAGATGTGACTACAAAGTGAACTTTCTATATTTTCCAGCTTTTCCAAGCTGTAAGTACAGAATGAATAGTTATCACCGTTGTAATTGTTTGTTAAATGAAACTTATTGAAGAGAGCTATGATTTCAGATCATTGAATAATCTCATCACATTTTGTCTCTCCCGTAGTACCGTGACTCGTAACAGACATGGTAACAATGTAGCATTGCACACATTGATGTTCATACCCACAATAAAAGGTCAGGGGACAAAGGAACAGCAAAAGAAATGGTTACCATTGGCCGAGAGCATGCAAGTTATTGGTACTTATGCACAAACTGAGCTTGGACATGGTGAGATTGTATTCCCATATTAAATTTCACTTGAAGTAAGGTGAAGTGTATTGGCAAGCATATCAGGTTTGCAACTGATGTGGTTTTTCTAGAAATCTGTCAAGAAATCCACAGAGCTCATCAAATGTTGTGTTGTGGAGAAAATTATTTTTCAAAACTTGCAAAATTTTACCCAGTAATGGATATTACTTGGTAATACATGCTCGTTTTTGTAATTCTCCAAAGCTCTATTGCCCCTGCAAAGTACCAACTTTTCTCCTGAATAACACAATTTCACACGCACTCATAGGTGAAAGTGATATTTTAATGATACACGGAGAGGAAGTGATTGTGAAATAAAGTCATTGAAGTCAATAAAAGCACAAATATGATTTATAATAGGGGTACATATGAGATACTGACAACCAGATGAAAATATGGCATTTGTACCTGATATGCGACACTGTCAAAAAACTCAATGCAGCAAAAATGTGGCTTGTTAATATTTGAAATGCCAACTGCATAATTAATTTAATCGGATTCAAATTTCAAAGTCCATAGCTGTTATAAAAGACAATGCTGTAATGGGTTACTTTCATATTCGGTGCAATTTGAATTTGTCAAATTCATGTCAACATATGGTATGTAAAGTCTGAGCTATTTTGCAGGCATTATTCAAAATTTTTTTTTTCAAAAGTTGACTTCTGATTGGATACTCAGAGTTACCATGGATAACTTTGCGTAATCCACACCAAACTTTATGTCTTCCTCTATAAATGTGTTCTTATTCAACATGACATTCATATAATCATAGACAGTAGAAGTACCGGTATAGAAGACCTGAAAATAACCGTGCTATATTCGCAATCTAACATGGTTTGTGAAACACAAACTCTAAGCAGCTAAAGAACATTTCCTTTTTCAACGTTTCACACCAAAATTTAATTATACTGTTATGATATACATGTAATAGCATTGAAGCATACCCAGCAACAGTATACCATTCAATTTTGACCAGTTCACTCCATATATACACTCACTAGTGCTCCTGCATATACCGGTATGTTGTGAACTGGTCAAAATCTCATTGTATACCATTGCTGGGTGTTGTTTATTACTTAATAAATATCTGTTGCCTATATGTTCAATCTATCACATGTAGGTACCTTCATCAGAGGACTTGAAACCACAGCAACTTATTTGCCGCAGACACAGGAATTCGTTCTCAATAGCCCTACTTTGACGTCTATGAAATGGTGGCCTGGAAACTGTGAGTTTATGCCACTTACAAGTATCTTCATTTGTAGTATGAGATTGAGCCTGAGTATCAGGTAGAATGTGCCTCTGGGACAGATATTTTGAACTTTCCAACTTTTACAAATATTTTTGTTCTTGTTGGGGGGTTCATTTTGAAGCTCATTGAAAAACTAAAGTTTTCACAGGGTTTCGTTAAAATTGAAAGTTTTATTTTTCCCCATAGAGTTAACAAAGGGATGACGGCCATTTTGAACTTCAAATATTAGTAAATACCGAGCAGTTTATTTCTCTAGTACCAAATATTGCAAGGAGCACCCTGATTTTTATTAGCTCATATTTGGTTTTATATATTTTCTGATTTCGAAAGGGAATGGTTTATAGACTTCTTTAAGGTGAATATGAGTAGAAGTGTAAGTCATTCAATTTTGAGGCACAAACTACCATATGGGTTCTTTTTCAATATACATTTCAACCCTATTGTCCCACTCATGCTATATGTCACAAAGTATACTAAAATTGAGTGTATTCCCAACTGCGGCGGTTATTGCTATCGTATTATATCAACTTGTGTGTCTCTGTCATCTTATTGGGGCAGTCTCATGACTTTGAACCCCAAATGTAGAAAATAGACGTCTGAGAGATTGAACGCCTGAAATTCAGCACCCTAGAACGAGCATTTTATAACTCGGGATTACGTCGGCAACACAGTCATGCACACAGTATCCAACAACAGCACAAAGATTATGTTCATCCATTATCGTTGCATTTTATTCATATTACAACACAAACATGAACTTGCTAAACAACAGGCTGCAGACACAGAAAAGGGGTTAAGAGTTTGAATCAAAAAAGTAATGATTTTTTTTCATAATTTATAAAAATAATAGTCCTAGCTTTTAACGCCAAACTGAAAATAGATGTCTCACTCTACCGTACATGTCAACTGTCACAACATTCAGAGGTGGCGCAATGAGGTTGCACATGTTGTTTTTGATTGATAACTTGGACTTTAAGGTAGTACTCACCTCGAAAGTAAAAGACTTAAACTTTTGCTCAAACTTTCCGTAAGGAATCTTTCAACCATTCTCTTTCAAAATCAAGAATAAAAATCGGGGGTCACCGTGCAAATTTTGGCACTAGAGAAACAAATAACTCAAGATTTACCGATATTTGAAATTCAAAATGGCCACCATCCCTGTGTTAACTCTATGGAGAAAAATAAAACTTTCGAATTTCGAAAAACTAAGCCAGTGAAAAGTTTTTTTACTCCAAGAGCTTTAAAACGAACCCCTACAAGTGGTATATCAGAAAAGAATTGAAAAAGTTTGGGAGTCCGAATATCTGTCCCCGAGGTGCGTTCTACTTTAACTGAACCAGAAAACATGCAGTTTGATGAACAGTTGTGCAGTGTGTGTTGCCAGATTCAGTGAGAGCTGGATGCTGCACTGCTTGTTGCATCTGATGATGTCAACTTTAGTCGCAGTCACACGGGTCATCGCATTGTTATTTTGAACTTCTTGGTCTACGTCTCGTGAACATTCTTGTCTGTTCTCGCCCCATCTTCAGGAAAAAATATCGTACATACCTTTACTCTTAAGAGTACCGTATAAAACAAACATGACTTTATTTTTTCGGACTGTGAAGTACATTATGTGTAGCATCTCACCTCCCACTGAATCAAGCAAAGTGCACAATGTTGATAAAAGCAATGATTTGTGTACATCATACCCAAATGTTCTTCTTCAGAGATTTCTTTCATCATCCCAGCTTGTGACCCTAACTTATTTTCACCAAGAGATGAGTTACAAAACCAAACTTTATCTGTGTATTGTATCGAAATTTGGACTTCAGTCTTTGAAACAAAACACACTGTTTTGGGGTTAAATTTAGATACACACAGGTGAAATGCACCCATACACGTCTGGGCAATTTTCGAATATGCTGGTGTAGGAGCCCATTTTAGCACTGCTAAAACAGTATTTTAGCATGTTAATCCACTGTACATGTCTACGACAAAACTGAGAATAATTTTTTACCCCAATATAAAACTTGCAATATTTGTGCATATATGGGATCCTGAATAATTGACATAATTGTACTTGATTAGAAGAGGGTAGCTACATGTGCATAGGTGCATAAGAAATTTGATTTTGGAATTTAGCAGAAATGTTGATCCACTATACATTTTAGTCTATGAGGAAACTATGAATGATTTTTTTACAATACAAAACTAGCTAAATCTGTGTATTTATAGATGTTTGCTTTTGATATTCATGTACTCGGTTAGACTAAGGTGGTTACAAGCGTATGTATGTGCATGAACTTTGATTTTGGAATTTCACTGGAAAGGTTGATTCACAATACAGTGTAGTCTATGAGGAAACTACAAATAACACATAGGTTACCATCTCCCAAATTGTTATTCAAAGGTTGTTTGACCTGAAGTGTCCAGTCATTGATGACACTTTGCACTATTCTATTTTGTATTCTGTCAAGATCCTCATAAATAAAATGTACACATGAAGACATGAATGTTTGACACTGACCTAGACCCAATGTATTGCAATTGGGAGAATGTTATCAAATAAGTTATCTCCCAAATTGTTATTGAAAGGTTAAGTTGAAAGTCTTAGTCATAATAGAGGACAATTTTTCACTACAGAGGCGTTGGGTAAGTAGAAATCATGACAACCTAAATCTTTTGCCTCGAGGTGGGTGCTTGGATCATCAAAAGTTGTTTAATACAACCTAAAAGTTGCACCCCCAGGACACGCCAAAAATGGAAATGGCAGGAAATGAAAGTGCCAGAAGGTATTTGAAAAAGAATCTGATATTCAATAAATTTTCAAGTCAACCCCTTGCAATGTCAGTTTTTTCAGATCCCCCCGGCATGTTGTAAGTTTTCAAGTCCCCCCTGAAATCCCCCCTGAGGTATTTGTGAATTGCAGCATAAATGAGAGAACTACAGGTATGACATTATTGCAAACAGCTCAATTATCTAAAAACATAAAGATATGGACTTCTTCATTGACTTCTGGGAAGGGAAAAACTTGATGCATGTTCACATTTTCTCATTCCAGTGGGCAAAACGGTGAACCATGCCGTTGTAATGGCACAATTATACATCAGAGGTAAAAAGCATGGAATCCATTCTTTTATCATACAGCTGAGAGACATGGAAACTCACCTGCCTATGAAAGGTACTTTGCTATCTTTGCTTATCTTTGGGAAGCGTAAAGCTTCCTGTCATCCATCAGACTTGGCTATTCTGACCTTGACCAGACAGTCAAAACCCGGGATGCCTTGTAATGGGACAAGTGATACATTGATTTTCAATTCAGTTGCCAACATTCTAGAAACTGCATAGTGTTGTACCAGTATGTTCCATAATGTTTACTGCCAATTCATGCAAAAATAATTCACGTATGGTACAAGGTGCATTCACCCTCCTTCCTCCTCTCTCTCTCTCTCTCTCTCTCTCTCTCTCTCTCTCTCTCTCCACTTCTCTTTTACTCATCAAGCCTAAGTTCTAACACATCAAATACTTGGTGATCTTCTAAAAGTTACGAACAAAAATTAAGAAAAAATGTCATCACCAACACAGCAAACAAAAGTAAATGAAATCAGCTAAAATAGACAATGTTCTTCATTTTGTCTACTAAAGGAATAACTATTGGAGACATTGGACCAAAGTTTGGCTTCAACAGCAATGACAATGGCTTCCTTAAATTGGACCATGTTTACATCCCACGGGAAAACATGTTAATGAAATATGCCAAGGTATTTCTCTTTTGAATCTGTTAATGTACAAAATACGAACAAGTCCCAAAAAGGCAGGTACTCCCATTAGAAGGATATACACATATTCACCCCAGTTTTTAAACCTCACCTTCTTTCCACCTTATACTGATTATTCACAAAATGTAAACGGCTCTTTTGATTTATCATTTAGTTTGATTTTGAAATCACATGCTGAAATGCAAACTTTTGCCTTATACCATTTTGAAGAAAATTGTACATTTTGTGATTACTCATATGAAGTCTTTACCAAATACAGAGTTGAATGCAATTTTTCATGTTTTGTTTTTTTCGTGAAGGTATCACCAGATGGTACATACACAAAGCCACCAACAGACAAGCTGGCTTACGGCAGTATGATGTATGTCAGAGTGAGCTACCTTAGTTCTACAGCGGAAGCTCTGGCCATGGCATGCACTATAGCAATCAGATATAGTGCTGTGAGGAGACAAAGTGAAATGGAGCCTGGGTATGTTTTGTCAACCCCAAACTTGCTCAGACTGGTGAAAAACAGCACCGGCCTTTAAAAGACTACAGCTTCATGCTTTACACCAGTATGGAGACATAAAATTCAACATGTGTATTTATATACCAACTTGAAAAGTGAATTTGTTTATGTTATTGTCACCTTCAGAAGTCTGTACTATACCAAAAAATACTTGTCAAAGCTAGATTGCATACACATGCTTTCTACGTCTGTACAGATGCATAATTAGTTCCAGAGACCAGCTCTGGAACTGTTAGTTTTTGCTCACTTTCCTTCTTTCTTTCTTTCTTTCTTTCTTTCTTTCTTTCTTGCTCTCGTATTACTACCATAGAACATGCCATATACAAATTTTACCTTCATTGCCCAGAATGCATTGCGACACGCTTATGATGTCATCGCTCAGCTCGGACAGGTTTTACGGGCTTTTCTTGTTTGTTTATTTATTTATTTTTTATTTTGCATTGCACAAATATCAAATTGCGTTCAGCTATTAATAATTCTAGCTTTCTTTCGCTTTGTTTTTTGTTGCTTTTTGATTTTTATTTTTCTCTAAATACTCGCCGTACGTGGCTATACTGTTACGTTATACGCCTTCCTATGGTTTAGCTGGTTTTCGCCTGAGTGCTCATGGGTTGAATGAGATTAACAATGGCGGCGGATACGAACGCTTCCCTCGCATAGAGAGAGAAAAGTAGGCTTTGCGTAAGTTTACAAGCGCGGCTGGGCACATCGTGTACCTAGGCGAGGTGGGTGTGCTCGAAAACGAAGATCAATGCAAAATTTGGATTCAAAATTGACTGTTTCGGCAGAGCCCGCCGTATTTCTGAGGAGCCACCAGCAGTTTTTTCTATATCAATCTGCAGGGCTGTGGATGGAGGCCGTTTAACGCCGGTAACACACAGCCCTGCCATGCAGAGCTAGGCATTCATAGTGAACTGTCTGTCACCGCACCGGCATGCGTTGGCTGCACGTAAAAGCAACTCAACTTTCCAAGATCAAACGGTCAGTATCTTGTGAAAACAGCGACATAGCAATGAAAATTGTTTTAGTCAGTGGTAAAAACTCTTAACAGATGAAGCGTTAATTGCTTTTAATCAAATGAAAGTGCATGTGGCCTCCGTTTTCAAGTTCAACGGCCTAGGTCTGATGTCTCCTCTCGTCTGATATACATTTCCGTGCGTTGTCGCCCCCGTATGTATCTGTTGCGTTTTTACCGTATATGTAGGCATTTGTAATCTGTGTACTGTAATTCCCTGGACTGCCTTGCTTTTAGTTGTATTCTGTTGTTGTATCAGCCCTCACTATAGGTACGTGCTTGCATATTAAAATCCCAAGCACTCTTTCATTCTGCACCAATCTTCGTCACACCATGGAGGTCAGCCCTCACTATAGGTATACGTGCTTGCATATTAAAATCCCAAGCACTGTTTCATTCTACACCAATCTTCGTCACACCATGGAGGTAGCTACCTCCATGGTCACACACTCTCTTTTCTTCCGCTGCTCTGGTCTCTGGAACTTTGCTTTTGCTTGCAAATGCTTTCTAGTTCTTGTTGTGCTTACATGTATTTCTAATAAAAGGCAAATTCCAATTCCTTAGAACGCAGGTTACCAAACATGTCTTACAAATCAGTCCCTCCATAAACTGTGTTCAAATCAAGTGCACGATACAGTGGCTGCACAATTGTAATACTAGTTAAGTTTTTTATATTTGTTTGGAAAATTTGTTGAATATGTCAGTTTATAAGTCCATTTTCTGAAATTGAACTCCAGTGTCCCAATCTGCATAGACAGTAGAGAAACGTTTCTCAACTGTTTATGATATCTGCAACAAGTAATAATATGATAAGACTTTGATTGATGGGACAAATGCACAAAAAATCAAAGTACATGTACCTGTACACACCAAGGTCAAATACATGACATTGACTTTGTAACCAGATGTCCAGGATGGTATTGAATTTAAAAAGATCACTTTGGCTCTCAGATATAGATCTCCCCTACATGTACCTATCATTCACATTCCTCATGCATACATTTATACCCATGTCATCTATAAAGTACTGCTGGCTCCTTCTCAGATTCCTTGTGAAACCTTGATGCCTTGCAGTTAGGGATTAGGTATGGTTGTTATTACAGAGGTAAAGAACCACAGATATTGGACTACCAGTCCCAGCAACTCAAGTTATTTCCTCAATTAGCCATGGCGTACGCTCTGTATTTCACGTCCATGAGAACAAGGAAAATTTATGACAATCTGCTGGTTGAACTTGCTAATGGCAATTACAGTAATCTACAAGATGTGAGTAAAATGTCTTTCATTTACATTTAACACAATTGGACTAATTTGGGAGGATTGGATCTTTCAATTGATCATATTTATCAAACGTGTTAAGTGCCCTGTAGCTGAAAGTTGCAACATTACAAATTACTCATAAAAACAAATGGATTGCAAGAAAGAAATTAAAATTAGACGAGCTTAAATTTGCTGATTAAAACGACATTACTACAATATCCTATTCTCCAAAAATAGTTTCAATCAAGTTATTTCATTGTGCACTACTACAAGTTTCAACTCTTGTGAGATATTACGCTACACAAGGGAATGCTATTTAAAGATCTATATGTATAACAAATAAAAATTTGGCAAGCTCCCAAACTAAAATTTATAGATGAATGAAGTTTCAACTAGTTCTGAAGGTTTAAAGATAAATTTCTGAGGATGAATTTTTTTTACGCACATTGCATCACATTATAGAAAACCTTTTATTACTTGTTTGTCGAACTTTACGATACCATTAAAATATAAATAATCTGTCATAAAATTCTCTTCAAAATCATAAAACTCAGTGTGACCAAAACATTTTTATGACATGGCAAAAATATGGGACATTCAACAACCAATGTACCTTTTGGCATATGAGTCCCAACATGTACGTTTGTTGAAAAGCATGGATGTACACATAGATTTACTGACATACAATACATATAGTACTCTCATTTATTTGGCACTTGTAGTGTATTTATTGATTGTACTGAAAATGTGTACAATGTGGTAAAGAAATGCAACAGCCACAATTCTGTACCATGATGTACTGCCTCAGCACATGTATTTCTACACCATCAACAAACGTACAGTGCTATATGAATAATGTTAAATACTTAATAAATGACTTTTAACAATATGTACTTTAGGATGCATTTACACAAGCATGCCAAGTGTTTTGTCTGTAAATACTCATATAGTGGCATAGAATTATGGCTTCAGGTGTTAAGCTATCTTACAATAAACTGCCACAGCCAACACAGTCAGAAAGTTGAGTTCGAGCAGTCACATGAATAGTAATTGGCATTTTTCAAAAGACACATAAAACATAAATTTTAAGTAAATTCTTGCATAATGAAGTCTTTGGTGTACTGGTAAATTTGATCAATTGTGATTATGCGATCATAGCTAAACCTAGCCGTCACCCATCGCTTAGCATCAAGTACACGGTCATTTTATTGCAAAATCCTCATAAAATTAAAGGCTGATGATCACATTGCACTGCCAGTGCAATGAAATTTACGATGAGTTACACTATGCCGTTCTTCTTATACCTTGATTTATGTCTCATTCTGCGTTGGTATACAGTGTACGTATATTGTTGTAAAAGTTCTACAGGTAAACAAATGACGTCATTATGTATATCGATATGTGACAGGATACAGCCATCGCTTTTCCGAAAAATTAACAAAAATGGCGATAAATGTTTGACATTGCATGACTTACTGTTTTAACTACATTTTTATCATTCCATAAGGTATATGATAAAGCTTTAGAGCCCTGATACAGTTTTTGCGAACCTTGGTTGTACGGCGTATGTCCCGCTCGGGTCCTTCCACGTACAAACTCGGTCTGCAAAAACTGTATCAGGTCCGTAAAGATTAATGGAAAATCCATTTCAAGCATGATAATATTGACACATGCTTTGGCCACATATAAATACATAGAGTGAAAGAAAACATGTACACTGTACTGTAGCCACAGCCTAAGAGCCCTCTGTCTCTCTTTCTCTCTCTCTCTCTCTCTCTCTCTCTCTCTCTGTAGATGCATGCTCTTAGTTGTGGAATGAAGGCAGTGTCCACAACTACCATGAGTAAAGGGATAGAAATCTGTCGTCTTGCTTGTGGTGGCCACGGCTACTCTCATGCCAGCGGCCTTCCAGATTTGTTCACCATGGTAACTCATTTCCAGACTGCAGAGGGAGAGAATACGGTGATGCTACTGCAAACAGCCAGGTACATGTACAAATATGAAATCTTCAATACCAGTGTCTATCGGACTGCTTAACTCTACGGCAGATTACACCCTGAGCTGTACTATATTTTCATTGCTTATGGATAGTATATACAAGGGGGTTTATTTGGCATTGCAAATTTGTGAAATTCTTGTATAACAATCCACTGTACAACACAAATCAGTGTGTTTGTGTTTTCATTGTTTCGAGTGTAATCAATCAATCAGCAAGAGTTTATATAGCGCCAAAATCCAAAACAGAAGTTTGCTCTGTGACGCTCAATGGTTAAGCCACACTGTATGCTCTGGTGAACATGTGAGTTTTCAGCTTTCTTTTGAAAGTTTCTAGGTTTGTAGATTCTCTGATGTCAAGTGGTAGTGCATTCCATAGTTTAGGGCCAGCGTAAGAGAAGGCACGGCCACCATAGTTTATGTTTTGTGCAAGTTAAAAGTTTCTTGGCAGAGGAGCGCAGTGTGCGTGTGGGAATATAAGGCTGGAGTAGATCACTGATGTATGCAGGCGTTTGGTTGTGGATAGCTTTGAACGTTAACAACAAAATCTTGTAGTCAATCCTGAGACGAACTGGTAACCAATGGAGACGGGCCAGAACTGGAGTGATTGGTGTGAATTTCCTGGTGCGTGTGATTATCCTGGCTGCAGTATTTTGTGCTCGTTGTAGTAAAGAAATAGTGTTATCCGGAAGGCCGTACAGAAGGGAGTTGCAGTAGTCGAGTTTGGCTGATAAAGTTGCATGTATGATAATTTGACATGTCTCGTTACTAAGATAGCGTCGTATAGAACCAATCCGGCGGAGGTGACTGTAGATTGACTTGCAAGTTTGCCTGATGTGCTGACTGAACATGTGTTTATTGTCGAAGATCATACCAATGTTGCGCGCAGATGAGACAGGTGTGATGGAAGTAGAGCCAATGTTGACAGCGTTAACAGGATCACGTGAGCAGTTGAACTTTGAACGAATCAGCAGGACCTCGGTTTTACTATCATTAAGCTGGAGTTTATTGTGGGTCATCCATTCCTTTATGTCATGAATGCAGGTCTCAATTGAAGATAGGGCTGTGGGAGAGTCGCGATGAGAAAATGAAAGATAGAGCTGGTTGTCGTCTGCGTACTGGTGGAAGTGTAGATTATGCTTATGTACCAAATTTCCTAGTGGACCGATGTAATGTAGATAGTGAACAAGAGAGGGCCGAGAACCGAGCCCTGTGGTACGCCGAAATTGACTTCTGAGGGTTCACTGATGGCATCATTGAGTTTGACGGACTGGACACGTTGCTTCAGATATGAATTAAACCACTTTAGTGTAACATCAGAGATACCAAGATGAGCGAGTCTATCGAGTGTATATACGGTGTTTGATATAGCCACAGCAATGCATTGTGGGATAACAAGGGAAAGGTCTACTGATAAAGAGTTTTTGGAATAACTTCAGCAAGGTAGTGCATTCAATATAAAGCCATATCATTCATTGACACATCCATCTTTTACATGCAGTGTGCTTAAAAACTGAAATGAACCTTATTGCAAATCTAGATGTTTGTCAATGAGAACTTTGAATATGTCAGGAAAAATCAGAACCATGATTTTATCTTTGACAGTTTACCAATGACCCCTGATTATAAAACTGGCAGATGTATTAAAAATTCCTAGTAAAAAACCTAGGCTTGTGGCTACATTGTGGATGGCCATGATTTTCTCTAAATTGAATTATAATTTCATGGAAGTGACTGTGACATCATTTTAGCTGCAGTGCTGCAAAAGTGCACAATCATTGCTAGTCTTCCTTGCAATGTGCTAATTTCACTTTTGTCATTCAAATGTCGTGATACTTCATATACTTGTTTATGAAACTTAAAGTAATCTTGACATTTACACTTCAATTCAACCGTGTCATGTTTGTTTGTTTCTTTCCTTTGACTTGCATGTACTCATAATAACAGAAATTCATGTAACCACAGTCACTGTGGCAAGTCAGATGTCATTTTCCACAGCTTTTGAATTCAGGATTTATTAAATATGCAACAATCTTTACGATTCAGATACTTGATGAAATGTGCTGGCAATGCTGTGTCTGGTGAAAGACTCTCTGGACAAGTTGAGTATCTCTCTGAAAGTCCGCAAGGGAAGGCAGCAGTAGGTAGTGGTGCAGATCTGTTGAATCTAGGAGTGTTATGCGATGCGTACAAATATCGGGCACAAAGGTAGTGACCTAATCTTTAATGTCTTTTGAAATCCAACTCATCCAAATTGTACGTTGCAGTTTTCAGACTTTTCATTCCGATCTTTATTGCATCATCACAGACAAGCGATCAAGGATAAATGTGCATTTGAGACAAATTTTGAGAGCCGTCAATATCTCAAAATTCTTTTCTGTTCAACAGCAGGTATGGAATCATTTTGCATTCTGAAGAGAAAATAAAGGTTTCAGCATCTTGACAGTGTGAATATTTAAACATAAATAATCTGGTAGAGCAAAAACTGCAATGGCCATCATGAATTTGAAATAATAGTTCATCTATTATAGTAAATACTGTTTTCATTCAAAAGTTGGCATGATGACTCTTGGTTTCCATTCTTGAAAATGAAAGAAGTTTCTTAAAAAGTAAAGTATGAACTAAGTTCAAAATTCAAGTTTGAACTACATTTAATAGGTAGTATAAAATTAAGATAGGTTAAGTTGAGTCAGTGCTCCAAATTCTCAGAAAACATCATAGACAGGAAAAAAATCTTTAAAATACGTCAAATGATGCAAAAGAGATGAATTACTTATTGGAGATAAGGATGGATATAATTACATTGTACACCATGTTTTCTGATGAATTTTAATTTTTTGTTGTTCTTATGGTGAGTCAGACTTGTAATGGAGGCTGCGAGGAAGTTTCAAGGAGAGATGTCGGCAGGTAAACCACAGCACATAGCCTGGAATAACTCTCATTTGTACCTGCTATCAGCAGCTTTGGTAAGTGAAATGACAAAATGAGGACTGTTTTGAATTCTCTGCATCTCATGCCAATGTCTTCATCTTTCTTCGTCCAGGTTCTCCAGCCTCTCTTTCCACCTGCCTGAAAGCCAGCCTCTGTATGTGTCTCTCAAAGCAATAATAATTATGTTGTCTTTCACATTGCATCAAGTATTTTCTTTCTTTTTCAGCAAAAGTAGGCTTCCTAGCCATGCAACCACGCAGCAGAAGTTGAACAGCCAATAGCTGTAATATTTGATAATTTTTTTCACTATTGTTTTTTATGCCAACTGCAGTTCTTTGTTCTACTCCCCTAGTCATGTTGAGACAAAAAGTGTTGAGCTTGTCAACAAGTCAGCCTGTAGCACTGTTATTCTTGACAAGTGAATTCTGGTCTGGACTAGAATTCAACCAAAAATGTAAACAATATTACATGTAGTGCATACATGTATGTCTATAGATACTGTGTTGACAAGCTTAACAGTGGCTTTTTCAATATGCTTCTGAGAGTAAAACGAAAACTTGCAATTGACACACAAAACAAAAACAGTATAGTGACTGCCCTTTAAAGACATACAGTCACCTGCAATCTAAATATGCCCATGCATGGTTAAAGGGGCGTTCCTTGGTATTCAAAATGTCCATGCGAGAGCCCTGTTTTTAAAAGCGGCCACCCGCTTAAAATGTGTGATTGGTTAGATTTTCTCTTTCCATGGTAACTGTGGCAATATTGGAACAGGTGACAGTATACCTTTAATGAATGAATATTTTAATCTATTGATGAGACACAAGCCTACCAGTACCTTTGCAATTGACGTACAATATTATAGTTACATTTATGTCTCAGATTCTCATCTCTTCATGTGATTTCTTACAGGCTCACTGTGAGTACTACACTACCAAGGCATTCATCGAAACTGTTATGGAAACTGACATGCCATCGTCAGTCAGGTCGGTTTTGAAGTCGTTATGTCAGCTGTATGCATTGTATGGTATACAGGAGAATGCTGGCGACTTCCTCAAGGTGTGATAACTGCTATATCATAAATGCATTTTATGTCATGTGACATTGATTTGGGCTAATTCATCTGGTATTTGGTGCTGCATGTCCAGTAGTCTCAACTTATGGTAAAGGGAGTTGTATAGACCTCAAAAATGAGGTTAAAACTTTTGCCTGAAACTTTGTCCCTAACATGACCCCGCATTGGGATGAAGTGTTTGCTATACAGAATTTTGAAATATATAGGATTTGACTTTGAAATTTTGAGCACATCGGACAAAGTAGTAGATAATGTTTTTAAAAGTTTTTAATTCAATCAATTTTTTTAGTCCAGAAGATCACATGAGAGACACTATTACTCTTGTGAACTGCGCTTAGGAGTTCAGATGTGTTTTAAAACTAGTAAGCACACAGCATTTTTCAGTGTAGAGTTCCTTATCTTGCTGCTTATGGACTCTCTAAAACAGTGTCAATCAGAGCTACATGCAGTCTTTGAAGCCAATATGTTCAAAATCAATATTGTATGCTGACTTTAAGGGTTCTGACCAGAAAACAACCTTTTTACTCAATTTTGCTAACCTTGTGCTTGATTGTAAGGTCAAATATGGATCATTAGTATCAACAAAAGATGTTTGAATATTATAATGAAACAATAAATGTCATTTTTAATGAAGACAATTTTTTTGTCTTCTCTCCTTTAACCTTTGCAACTACAATCATGGTTTGAGGCACACAATGCTTAGTCCATCATGTTTGCTTGCTTGACAGGATGGCTACTTCTCTGGAGAACACGTCACTATGGTTACAACTCATGTAGTGTCTCTCCTCGCAACTCTTCGACAAAATGCCGTGGCTCTTGTCGATGCCTTTGACTTTCCTGATAAGACGCTATGGTCAGTACTCGGCAGATACGATGGAAATGTTTATGAAAATATGTATGAATGGGCTAAAAAGTCACCACTGAACAAGGAGGAGGTAAGAAAAATCAACCAAGGCACCAATCTCCTCACTTGTGCTTCTCTGACATAAGAAGCAAGCCTTGAAACAAAATGAAAAATGTGTTTCATTATTTTACATTTTTTTTACTTACTCAAGTTGTGACTATCATGAGTTATTCAATGGGCTTTCATGAATGTTCAAAACATATTATAATGATCATTGAGTTAGAAAACTAAGGACAAGTTCAGTCACAACCTATATGTACAATATAATGCAAAAATCATATCTCTTGTAACTATAAGGTTCATGTTTGCGATGTAAATGTCACTTTTTTCCAAGGTTTTATTAGTCCTGACAAACAAAGTTCTGTCTATCTGTTCATCCATCCACACTGATATCTCAGACATGCCTGAGTCAATTCCTTTCAAACTTGGTGCTAGGATAATACTCCATAGCATATATTTGCACATCCATTGCTTTGGATGCGACATGCATCATTAGTGCTATTCAATGTGCACAATAACTGATTTTTGTTTTTTAAAAGACTATGCCAAATTTGGTGAAACTTTGTACAAATCTTGGTTACACAGCCCTCTAATAGCACACAAAGACATACGTCAATATTGTGTCAATTGATTGCTACTTTGCATATTTAATGAAATTTCATAATTCAGGTGATATGTCAAGAGATACTGACTCAAATTTGATATAACAGACCTTTAAGAGTGTGCAAAGATCTAGACATTTAGCAGGATCATATCAACTTATTGCTAATTTGCATATTTGATTAATTTTCTTAATAATGGAGATATGTTTAGAAATTCTGAAAATTTCATGAAACCCTGTACAGATGTTGATCTCTCAATGCTGTAATAATGTGTAAAGACATTAAGAAGTATCATGTCAATTAATTGCTAATTTGCATATTTGATGAATTTCTGTCATTACAGTGATATGTATAGAAATGCTGCAGCCACTTTGATGAAATGTGGTTGAGATGTTTAGTACACAATGTTGTAATAGTGAACAATGACATTTAGCAGTATCATGTCAATTAATGGCTAATTTGCATATTTTATTGAACTTTCCTAATTAGTGTACAATGTCCAGAAACACTGCATCCAATTTGATGAAACACATATTCCCTCAGTACTGTGATACAGTGCAAATACATGTACATTACGCCGTGTCAAGTTAATTAATTTCTAATTTGCATGTTAAATTAATTTTCCTAATTAGTGTGATATGTCAAGAAATACTGCATCAAATTTGATGAAATGGTACAGATTTTGATCTTCCAGTAGTGTTAAAGTGTTTAGCATCATCCTGTTGATTAATTATCATTTGATTTAATGACCTTTTGTAATTAGGGTAGCAGCCCACATTGGCTTTACATTTTCACCACCATGGTACGGAACAACTCCATTGTTTTCTGTAGTAAAGAGCGAAAGTGTTTTCATAATAAGTGATCTATATCCTGAATGATAGCACTAAATCTGATGATACTTGCTGCAGATGTTGATCATACAAAGATTTACCAGTCAAGAAAGGCCTTTAGTAGCACCAGTAGCTAATTATAGTAAATCTCTTCTGTGATGAACGTGAGGCCTTTTTGGTTCATATCTGACATCTTGTGTCAAGAGTTAATTCTCTGACATGTCTGGACCAATTTCTTGCAGATTAGTTGAATTTTGACATTTCAAGAGCCAGGGCATGATGTACCTAATTCTGTCCAAACTGATAAAAGGGCATAACCCTATGCCATTCATCTTAATGCTAGAATGCAATCCAACATGGATATCAGTCACAGACAGGTCTTTGGTACCAACATTTCTTTTTTCATGTGCATCATATCAACTTCAATTCAGTCACTTCCAGTGACAAAATCCCAATTGCAAGCGGGGACTTTGTCATTGTCAATGACTTGTTTATTTAGGGGAACTTCCAAGGATATTCTTTTTAATTCAAGAATAGAAAAAAAGAGGTCATGACAGAAATTTCAATCACAAAATAATTGAATTGTCCCAATTTTATTAAAGTTTGCAGATAAGCATGTAAATACCCAAATTTCACAAAAGAAAACATTGAAATGTCAATTTTTTCCATAATTTCTGAATTATGCCTAAAAAGTACTACACATGCCACAAAAATGCAAAGAATTTGATACGACCTTCCTCTAGCTTTGTTTCCATGGAACATTTGACTTAACATCAACAATTTTTTTCAAAAATACTTTTTTTTGTAGGTGCACCATTCTTACTACAAGTACTTGAAGCCCATGATGCAAGCCAATACTTCAAAGTTGTGAGGACAAGAACACTACAATCAAGCTGTTAGCAATGGCAGTGCAATGGCTGACTTAGAAATTTGATGTGGTGCAAGATCTTAAAGTACGGACATCATGTTAAATACATATGCAAATATGGTTACCCTACTAGCCATTAAAATGACCAATGAGGTAATATAGGCAAAAAACACTGATATGAAAAAAGACATGATACTATCGATTTGAAATATATTTACAATAATTTTATTAACATATTTACAATGATTTTTATGATATTTTGTACATATGATAACAGATGTTTTGCTAAGAACATGTAAACATACATGTAATGTATTCAGATAATGTTGTATAAATTTTCTATGAAAAAGTAAAATTTTATAACTATTCAAAGTTTAAACTCAACCAGTAATTTAGGACAGAAAACTTACGTTACATGTCCAGGATGAAAGCAGTGAGCAGTAAGATGTTAAGTCTTCTTGATTTGGGGTGCCGTTTCGCTTTTATCATGAATGTATCCACAACCCTATAAAGTAATAAAGTTTGAACATTGATAACAATTTTACTTGCGAATAATAAAAGTCAATGTTTTACAGTTAATGATGGTCCTACACCACGCCCTCTTCGGCGAGTCTTATCACCCAACGCCGATTTTTGCGTAGGTCAGCGGAGCGAAAATTATTGCTCTGGCTCGCGAGAATGCAGTTAATGATGGTCCTTAATGAACACTAAGGTTTACTTCCTATTGACCAAATGTTTTAAAAAATCTAGAATGAAGTTAACTGTTGGAAATTGCGAAGTTAGACTGTAGTACTGGTAAAATGTGACCGATTGAATAATATGAACTTTCAATAAGATGCAGATTTGATCCTGAGGTGATCAGTTGATGCAATGCTTTTTTTGGGTTTGCAGATTTGCAGACAAGTTCAGTACGACTGATTTCAGCAAGTGCATGAAAGTGCTCTGAATTTAGGCTGATCGAAATATTAGCGTTGAATTTACGCCTCCATTTTTACAGGGATTGTTCTTTGACAAAACCGTTAGTTCTTTATCATAAGCAATATATTAGCTGTTACTGGGACTCAACGGCCTCACCGACAAAAATGACACACGAGGAATAACGACAAAGACCTCAAATTTTGCAAATTTTTAATTTCACTAATCACTATTGGTAGAGGCTATGAAAAAATGTACATGCGATATGTATGGCTTCAGCACTAAACCTGAAGAGAGGCTTACACTAACAATAGACCCTCAAGGAAAACAGGACAGGCAACTTTGATAAAGATCAAAGGGACTTTGGATTAGCAGAGTACGAGCCTAGTTGGAATAATTAAGATATGTTAATGGCTCCGGAATGAAATAAAGTTGGTTCGCATCAACTGCACAACGTCTGCTTCACAGATACTGCATGTGGTGTCGGGGTAATAATATTTTTGAGCTTTTTGGATTTTTTTTCCTCCCTTGGAGATGCATCAAAGTGACAGAATAACATCTTCAAGTTGGTTTGCCTTTTTAAGTCCCCACGGATGCAGTCCGGCAGGGACTTATAGATTGGGTCCCGTGCCTCCATCTGTCCATGTGTCTATCTGCAAGCAGCCATTTCTCTGTCACCCCTGAGCCGATTTTTTTCAAACTGTATGCAAGGATAAATTACTGTGGCATACATATGCACGTCTATGTATTTCACAATACAATACAATATGGCCGCCGGGCAGCCAGTTTGTCATAGTAGGCCCTAAGCTTACTTGTGATCTTATTGTTTGTGATCCGACTGTTGTACAGGTCACACGAAACGGCCATCACGGCTAGAAATCAGTTGTGCTGATACAGTTATGTTAAAAATAACTTGTGGAATGGACCACTTGCATGATCACGCGACTGTTGATGATTTGTCAATGATAAAGCAATAATGTACACCCCTCCTGGTTCATTATGGACGAAAGCAAACTTTGCACAATATAATGTACGAGGTGGAGCCGAGTACACTATGGAGTGCAAAATTTGATTGAGTCCATTATGGGCCGGGAGGAGTTACATTATTGATAATATTTTATAGTTTTGGCAATGCAAGTGAACTTTTAGTTGTAGAAAACATCTTTGGCCACAATGCTGGATTATCGCAATCATACCCATCCATAATCCGATATCACTATGTCAAAATTCGTAATACACTAGTTATAAACATAGACACAAAACAGCACAAAACAGACAGTAAAGCACTGGTACACGCGACAAAGTCAAATTCATGAAAGAAAGATATATGGACCTCTGGCCAAAAGGCCAAGAAGTGATGTCATGTGTGTCGAAAATAGTAAGTGCATCCTGCCCCACATGTGGCACCCGTCGTATATCAATCTGGAAGTCAAATAGGTAGTAGTCACCAACTAAGGTCCAATGTCACTGATGCCATCAGCAATCAATTGTTGAGAGAGATGCTGTATTTATCTACCAGCTTGCGATACCTGCCAAAAAGGCATTTGAATGTAGAGACAAATCTTTCTCTGGTGTAACCTTGATTTAACGGTTTGTAAGAGATGGCCATGTCTCTCTAAAAAATCATCATATGAACTGCCGGCTCCTGCATCTCGAATAAGCTGGGAAATGTATACTCCATAAGCTGGTGAGAGTGGAATATTACTGATAAGGTGTCGGAAATTGATGATACTTAAGCTGAAATCATCTCTCTTGTCATATAGCCTATTAGAAAGGTGACCATTAGAGTCGAATTTAAGGAAAATATCCAGATATGGAGCAGAGGCCGTTTCTGTAGTTTCTTTAATCTCCAATTTTGGAGAATAAATCATAGCGAAATAATCACTGAATTTGGAGTTATTCATTGAAATAACATCGTCTATGAATTTAAATTTTAGGTTGAAAGGTCTAGCTACAGAGACCTTTTTCTGTTTGATTAAGTTCTGGATAATTTCTGCCTCGTATGAGTACAGATATAAGTCAGCAAGCAAGGGAGCACAGTTAGTATCCGTAGGAATTCCTATTCTCTGTGGGAAATGTATCCTCCAAATTCAACAAATATGTTGTCGATGAGGAAATCCAGCATACTGATAATGTCTTTCTCGGTATAAAAACCTTTAACATTAGTAATATTTTTAACAAAATATGTAAAATTATACCCTGATACTACATATTTGTAATGGATTGAACCGTTTTTGTAGGAAAATGCTTGGTTGATGATGTTTATCAAGCGTTCTTTCAATTTACCATGTGGTATTGTGGTATACAATGTGGAAAAATCGAAAGTTCTAACAGATGTTTTTTTGAAATAGCTCTTGATTTCAAATTATCCAAGTGTTCCTTCAAATTTTTTAATATCCACATTTGATTTATACCACTCCGAGAAAAGACATCATCACAGTATGCCTGAAGTCCCCGTTTAACGGTACAAAGAACAGAAGTCAGTATCTTCGATAACTGTGTTGTTGAAAATTTTGAAGACCCTGCTATAAACCTAGCGTTGTATGGTGTTTTGTGGAGTTTTGGTATCCAGTATAAGCTACGCAACTTATTGTGGTAATCCTCCATTGAAATATTAAAATTATCCATGAATGACTTATGGTTTGCCAAAATTTCAGTTTTGTTGAATATTATACTTTATACTTTATTTTTATACTTTATTTTATGCTCAACAACACACTCAAGGAGTGTGGTAAGGCTAAAATTACAAAACTCAGCAAACACTTGATGAAGCTGCTGCTAGGGGAAGAACTAAAGTACAAGAAATAAATTTGACCTAGCGTTGTATGGTGTTTTGTGGAGTTTTGGTATCCAGTATAAGCTACGCAACTTATTGTGGTAATCCTCCATTGAAATATTAAATTATCCATGAATGACTTATGGTTTGCCAAAATTTCAGTTTTGTTGAATATTATACTTTATACTTTATTTTTATACTTTATTTTATTGCTCAACAACACACTCAAGGAGTGTGGTAAGGCTAAAATTACAAAACTCAGCAAACACTTGATGAAGCTGCTGCTAGGGGAAGAACTAAAGTACAAGAAATAAATTTGGCAAGAGGTAGTTTATCTTTGTGAGTAAAGATATACATGAACTTTTCTCTGTCATTCAAATCAAGAAAGCCTGGATTATACAAACTTGTGGATGAAAATAGACCATCTCGATACGTTCTGTATTTTGGACATTCTATTACAAAGTGAAATTCATCCTCAACTAAAGACTTACAAAACTTGCAGAATCTTTCATTTGCAGGAACTTTTTGAATTGACCTTCTACCCAGTTCTATTTGTAGGTTGTGATCCGAAATTTTTAGTTTTGTCAGTCACCTCCTATAGGTAAAAGATCTGATATCTAGCAAGTAACTTTCAAATTCAAATTTTGTCATAAAATGTCTGTAAGTTCGGAGCTTATTGATTGTAAAGTGGAGTTGGTGGAGGTTTTAGTTATACCAAGTTCGGCTATAAGACATTCAAAGTAATACTTCTTACAGACAAAGACAATGTTATTGGCAGCTGTATAAGTAGGGACGACAGCATATTTGTCATGGATATCATTCAGACAATTAACGGCATCAGGATCTTTAAATACAGAATGAAGTCTTCTACAAATATATGATTTAAGTTGGCCAATACGGCCACGGACTATTTCCTCACAGATTTGACCCATTCTGACAGTGTGTCTAGCTCTACATCCTCCCTTTTAGCCAATTTCCTGCCATATTCCTCAACAGAGTCCATAATGATCTTAAAAGTATGGTTCCAGTTGATCCTGCGAGGTTCTCTGAACTTGGGTCCACAAGATGATATCTTAAGAAGGTGGTGACGTTCAACCAAATTCAGGTCACCCACCAGTGATGACGTGGCCAACTGAAGTATATTTGAAAGGAAATGTAGAGCAGTCACTGGATGCTGGCGTCTGAAGGAATTCATCAATATTAAGTACCGCAATGCCTTATTGTAATTGAATATTAGAGATTGTCTTGGTGTACCGAAATGACAGAATAGGTACAGACTGGTTCTTAAAGTATACAGTTATAGTTGATGTAACCTTTTTGTTGTGAAGTATATTGCAGATATTAATGCTATCACTTCCTTTGTTTATA
This sequence comes from Ptychodera flava, assembly GCF_041260155.1. Classification (NCBI taxonomy): domain Eukaryota; kingdom Metazoa; phylum Hemichordata; class Enteropneusta; family Ptychoderidae; genus Ptychodera; species Ptychodera flava. The sequence continues at coordinate 9,769,597 of NC_091944.1, read as the reverse complement.
AATGGAAAATGTATGAAATGACAATGTTCATCATTCATAGGTTCAGCACGAACAGGCTTGTATAGTCTGTATAATGCAATATCAGCAATAATACTGACCAGTCTGTACGGTTTTTTGTTCGGATTTGTCAAAGACAATCCAAATGCATAGGCATGCAACTTTCTCAAGTCCTTGATGGAAAGAGCAAATAACGAAATACGAATGTGATGGAGACCTGAAGGCTTCTAATCTGTAAAGATGGAAGCATTTCATGAAATTTGTCATGGCAGTTGGAGATAAATGTGCTTAATTTAGGCCGATGGTAACGCCTATGTCCATGACTACGTCTACGTCTACAGAACACTCAAAGAGGCCCATCACATTCACTTCTGAACAATCAGAACTTGAGAGATTGCCTATGGAGGGTTTGACGTCACTAATTCACTGGCATTGACAAATCTATAATATGATATTAGGTACTGCCAAAGTAGATGTGTATGAACGAAAAGATTTTAACAAATTTTCGTGATTGACATGGAATACAATTAAAACTATAAACTAGTAATTGAGATGTAGTAGAATGATTGCGACTATTTTTCCCAACGCCAAGTAACAATTCCGGGGAAGAAACTTGCTGATCGTGTTCAGTCTAGGCATGGGCAAATAAATACTACTCAGAGTGTTCGCCTCATATACGTGCAGGCGTAAGATCTTACTATGGTCATCTCAGTCATTCACAGGGAACGCGATTGGAACTAATTTGGGATATTTGGAGAGTGAAGTAATGTCTGTTTAATCTGCAAATGTAAGCTAATCTGCTTTTCTTTTTAAGTTATACTTGTTCTTGAGTAATGTGTAACATTGCAACATTCAGCTGTAGGGCACCTAACACTTTTGAGAAATGTGAAAAATATGAAGAATTAATCCTCCCAAATTAGTTCCAATCATGTTGGGGGGACTGGTGCGATTGGGGGTAGGGTCAATATTTTCCTTGCAGCTGTTCAGGGAGGTGACTAAATTTTGTGCAAGTATTTGGGGAGGGTCACTATATTTTGCAAAGAAATTTTCATAACATATGAAAAAATCTTTCAACAGTTATGATCAAACATAGCCAAACGTCGATAAACCTGCATGTTTCTGGTACACAGACTTGAAAAGTTTCCACATGTGCAACTGTCCAACCGTTCTGATGATTTTGACACATATACATTTTCCAATGAAATGGCAATGTCAGAGAACAACAAAAATTAGCGTGTGTCTAGTTGAAGCACTAACTACTTTTAGTAACATTAATTTCACATACAAAATGTAAAGTGGAACTTTTCTAAGTTCTGGCCATTATTTCCCCTATTAAAGGTTTATGCGTTGTACTGTCAGAGTACGAACAGAGTATTTTGATCAATGGATAATTGTTGAAACACCTCTGGCTTATATCAAGAAAAAAAATAAATGTAATCATAATGTACTACACACACACGTCACAGCACATTGTACGTACAGAATAAAAAGTAATAATGATAAAAGTACAACTACACAATAAAGCTAAAAGGAGAAAACTCACTGGATAAAACAATAAAATTAACCAAAGGAAGCCTTTAAAAATTACAAATAAAACTGAGTAAAAAGGTAAGTGTTCAGATTGCACTTAAAACTGTCAACAGTTCTAGGTTGCCTTGATTTCCGAAGGCAAATCATTCCGGGCGCGCAAACAGAAAACGCCCTCTGCCGTAAATCTTGTTAAAATTATCACGAATTGGTGTTAAACATAATTTCTCACTGGATCGCAGGTCTCTTGCTGCTACATATGAATGAACAAACTGGTGATTTGCATGAACAATTTTAAGGTCAACAATAGTATTATGAGTTTAATGCGGGCATCTGCAGGTGGCAGTGAGGATGTTTCAGTATCGGTGTGACATGATAAAACTTACGCGTACAAATGTGACCAAATCACACAAACTTTGTGTGTACATTTTCCAAATCTTCTACATAAGGAAGGACATACTCTGTCCGGGTCTCCCTCAGTTACTCCATACACATTCCATTGTAATATATTTTCATCGATGTATAAAAAAATAAATTTAAATCACAAATTTATGGTGCCACCAAATCACGCTATTTTGTAAGTATATTTTCCAAATCTCCTACTGCATCAGGAGGAGAAACCACCTGCTGATATTCCCCAACTATACACTTTACACATCACATTGTAATCTCTTTTCATCAATGTATAATAACATTTAAATCACACAGGTGCCACCAAATCACTCGATTTTGTAAGTATATTTTCCCAATCCACTACATCAGGAGGGTTATACCCCTATTGACCTCCTCAAGCTACTCTGTACATCACATGTTATCAATTTTGATAAAAATGAAATGATGAAAAGTTAATTTTTATCATAAAAGTGAAACCAATCACGCTGTTCCATAACTACATTTTAAATATCTTCTACATCAAAAAAGGGATCAGACCTTTTCCAGTTATTTACATTGTGAACAATTTCAATTAAAGCACAGAAAAAATAAATTGAAATCATAAAAGTGCTACAAAATCACACCATTTTGTTACTTGATTTTCAAAATCTGCTACATTAGGGGGACACTACCTCCTGACCTCCCTAACGATGACGATGATACAAGTAAAATTTCAGTTCAAATGGTGCGAAGAAGATGTTTTAATATTACTCGCTGCTAATCGTAGGTTTTTGCAAAAGCCAATATGGCTGCGAAACTACAAGACTGGCAGGAACGTTTATTGCAAACTTGATATTACTCACAATATGGGTAAAAATTTCAGTTCGATCGGTGTGTTAGTTCTGGAAAAGAAGATTTTTAAAGATTAAATTGGTCTTTTGGGAAATCCAATATGGCCTCCAAACCACGTGACCGATACATATGCCTTTCACAAACTTGAATGTACCAACGCTAAGGATGATACGAGCAAATTTTCATCGCAAGTGTTAAGTTGATTCTGAGGAAGAAAATGTTTGAATATTATTCGCTGGTAATCGTAGGTTTTTCGCAAAAACCAATATGGCTTCTAAACAAAGTGACCGATCACAATGCCCTTTGCAACTTGAAAGTGCTCAGACTAGGGACAATACGAGTAAAATATGAGTTCAATCGGCGTGTTGGTTCCAGAGAAGATGATTTTTAAAGATTAAATTGGTCTTTTGGGGAAATCCAATGTGGCCGCCAAATTACGTTACTGATCTATATGCCTTTCGCAAACTGGAAAGTACCCACACTAAGGATATACGAGTAAAATTTCAGTTCGATCGGTGTGTTGGTTCTGGAGAAAAATGTTTTTAATTATTAAAATGGTACTTTTTGAAAATCCAATATGGCGGCCAAGGTCACATGACCACTCAAGATTATATTTACAAATTTATATTAATTTAGGAAAATCCAATATGGCCACTTGGTGCACGAGTACTCATATACCTATTGGCTGAGCAAGTTTGAGGAGTTTACGGTAAGCCATTTTTTAGTTCTAGGCCGACAAACAAGTTACAGAAGAAGAATGCTGAACTCCTACGAAAACAAAAGGGGCCCGGCTTGGGCCCCTAATAATAACAACTGTTGCTCTGTGATTGTAAGTATAAGTGATGGCGACTCCGGGGAGGGTCACTATTTTCCATGCAAGGAGTTGGGGAGGGTCACAATTTTTCGTGCGAGAACTTAGGAGAGGGCCACTATTTTTTGAGCGACTAAAGTTCTGAAAAACACCAGCGCCCCTCCCCCTGTTAATTCTGTCCAGGCCCTTATGCTCAATGGCAACTCATTTCCAAACAGCCGACGGTGAAAATACGGCGATGCTTCTGCAAACAGCAAGATTCAAAGCATATAAGAGTTATTATATGGTTAGGCTGCAGTTTATGCAAACTAGTAATATTCAACTTCATAAGCGTGAGACATAGTGCAGTCATACGATACTGTTAGTCTTATACCTTTAAAAATTTTTCCTTGATAATTTGTTGAAAGGTAAATACGTTTGTTGAAAGTGGATATCTTGGTATTCTGATATTTTAAAATTATTCTAAAAGATATCAATTCTTGTGGAGGCCTATGTTGTAGTCAGGAAAATTGTAACAACTTAGGTTATTGAACAACTGTTTGAGGATAGGGATTTTGACTGTGATGTCTTCCCCATGTGACTGGGTGACGTACGTTGTGAGTTCGAATCCGATCAAAAAATCTACTGATTTTTTAATTGATTTAATCCTAATTACATAAGGTCATCAGATATATACATCTATGACTCATTGATTTTCAAGAATTTATCACAAATTGAATAACTGATATTTTCGCGCATGAGCGACCTTGTGTGACATTTCTCACAGTGACAGTAACGTGAATGTTTTACCCAAGTGAAAAAGTTTATGATTTACAGCAAAATTTTATTTTATTTTATTTTTTTTTATTAATGATGACTTCCACAGCCGAGGCCATTTATGGAAGACTGTTAGTAAAAATACAGATACAGAGTTAAAGCATGAAGACAAGACGAACAAACTTTAACAAATACTGAGAAAACAATGTTTTAAAACATTTTTAAAAACATTTAAATTTACAGAAAAAGAATCAATGTCATTGTATTCGTTTAAAAGCAAATTAAATTGTCTCGGAATTCTACTAAAAAGAGAGTCACGAACACAATTAACTCTACCAAATGGCACATGAAACAAAGTAGTACGCCGAGTTGAAAACCTTGGTACATGAACACTAAAAAATGAAGCTAAAGCATTAACATTAAACTTTGCATTTATGCATTTGTATAAAAATATATGATCAAAAATAGTCCTCCTTGATTTTAATGACTGCAAATTGTAAATATTGCACAACGAGTTAATCTTACCGTTCACAAATACTGAATTGCCTGGTATAATTCTAACGCGCTTATGGCTCTATACACCTTCTGCTAATGACACTATAGATGGTACTAAATTACACGACATTTATTGATTACTTGCCGACGGAAATATGTTAAAGTTTAAATACATGAGCGAACCAAAGCCTGATTTATCAATAAGCCTTCCTGATATGTGTCCCAGCTTGAATGATAGTTAGCATGGTATTGTACCAGATGTTTGCCGAATTAACAGAATGTTCTAAATGAAAATTAGTAAAGTAGCAAATTGAATAGGCACTCATCAAAGCCTCATTTTGCCTGAATAATAGGCACTCATCAAAGCCTCATTTTGCCTGAATAATACAATGAACATTATGTGATGTGGCGTTGCAAAGAAAAATATGTTACAAAAATATACGATTAGTGACTATGTCCTGCATTTTCGTCGCTGATGATTAGAATATACACGGGACATTATTTGGCATTGCCGATTTGTATCATTCTTCTATAAAAATCCGTTTTCCAACACAAATCAATATGTTTTCGTTGTTTTGAGTGTATATACGGTGCTTGATATAGCGACTGCAGTGCATTGTGGGATAACCGGGAAAAGGTCTATACGTATAGAACGCTGGGCATCGCAGCCGCTCGGATAGCTTACCTAGTCAACGTTTCGAGCACCTATGGTTCACAACACGGAGCTGCTCTGGTAGCCGTGACGTACATCTTCCACAATGATCAGAAAAATCGTTTTCGTGTCACTTGGTATACTTACACTCCTCGTATTATTCGGGCTGTCTACTTTTAAAGTACCTATTGTTAAGATATATGGACCGACAGTAAACAGTCTCCGGGACAACTTTGTTAAATTTTTTGAAGAGGAAAAATACGACAATCGCCATGGTAAGGCTAAATGTTTTGTAAGGCTATGCTATCGCGAAGCACATTCCTCAGTGCCAAGTTCACAACTTTCAAATGACCAATTTATCATGCAACATGAATAATGTTTTTTTCGACAGCAGTACAGTCACAGAAATTACCTACTCCTGTATCTCTTGGTAAACGTTTTCCTATGTCTATTTTATTCTATTTCGAGCTAATTTACATAAATCATGTCGCTTTATTCAACTATAACGGCTAAGTAAAATTCTACTATTTCCTGAAATCGACGATTTCGGGGTTTTTTTGGCGTAATTTCAATTTTTATGGTTAGTTTTATTCAGATATTGCATGTATTTGTACTAACCATTCAGAATTCGACGTAATTTTCGAATTTTGTTTGTTTGTTTGTTTGTTTCTTTTTTGTTTTGTTTTGTTTTGTTTTTGGGGGGTTTGTTTCATTTTGTTTTTTGTCGCCATGATTTCAATTCTTAAGTTCCTTTCTGAAATTCAGAAGTCAAAATCACAAAAAAGAGCAAAGAACAAAGATAAATTTTATAGTTTTATAGCTAGGAAGTGAGTCTGGTCCATGGCTAATGGTGGCCAAGTAAAATTCTAATATCTCCTGAATTTGACAAATTCGGTTGTAGGCGTAATTTTCATTTTGGGGGTCAGTATTCATTCAGATATTGCATATTTATCACTCATTATTAAGAATTTACTATGATATTATTGTTCTGCAGTATCGGTCTCGAATTTCAAATTCAGAAAAAAAAATTCAGAAAATCGAGAAAACAGGACCAAACAATCTTAACTTTTATTTAGATGCTAGGGAGTCTCTCGATAAAATGTCGCATTTGGCTATCGACAAAGGAAAATGAGGGTCTGTCTGCGGAGTTGTCATGGCGACAAGTTTCTTGACCGGTCTCTTTAGCGCCTCAGACAACTTCTCTTGCCCTCTTGATGTTCGCTTCTTGTAACGTTTGAACTCATTGCAAAAGAAAGGTTTGCAGTCGACTACAGCGATGCTGATTGTGGAGCTTGGACAGGTGGTCGACGCTACGAGGCACTTCTCACGCCCAGATCAGCTGTCTATTTCTGCTGCCAAAACCTCGTAGATTGACTGGACTGATTAGCAACCCGACATCCAACTATGCAGGGAATTTCAGAGATAGTTCGTGATTCACGACATCCACTCTCATCATATCTTTGAAATACAGAAAAATTACCAAAAGTTAAAACAATCATCTCTTAAAATCGGGTGACTTCTTTCTGTCGCCAGTATTGAAAGTTGCACAATATTATTGACAACATCCGACGAATTTCTTTGTATGTGTGGTCTATAGTAAATCCATGTGATAAACGTGGCATAGGTGGGTAGGGGATTTTGATTATCCGGCACCTCTCTTTCATGTACTAGGTTAAAATGGGTACAGGGTGTAAGTATCGTCTTGTACTAGGCCCTCTGTCGTGTTTTAATGGCGATAATCTTCATAATATCTGCACTAGGCGATATTTATGATCAGCTGCACATGTTTTATTCTGAAGACACTACACATACTGAGTGATAATTCCAAAGTTATTGATAAATCAATTTTAAAGACGGCACATTGCTGATTTATTATGTAGCGCTCTTTGCATTACGATTTTATGTGACTCGATACGTAATACCTGTGACGATACTACTCCTCAATGCGCCACAGTCGAGAAAAAACATTAACTAGACCTAGTTCATTTGAAGGCTAATGAAAGTCTTTGGGAAACACCTCCAGAGGGCAGGAAAATTGACCGGGCAGACTTGAAAAACGTTTGAGGGTATGTCAGGACCACAGGCGTTTGTGGACCGGGTAGTTTGTAAAAGTGTAGTTTATGCTGTGAGTTTATGCTACGTTCCAACGTACTGATACGTAGCCTTAGCCGTATCAGAACGTCGGAACGTAGCATAAACTACACTTTTACTACTACCCAGTCCACATAACACCTGTGGTCAGGACGGTATCGAAAAATACTGAGATGGGGAGGAGAACTTGAAACTGTATCGGCGTCAGTCTCAGAATACAAATAAGCACCTTTTTGTCTAACAATTTAAAAAGCCTACAGGAGCAGCCAGGACAGCCCCTCCCATATCCACCCCTACTCACACACTATACAGGCCTTTCAGGATGACCATTTACACTTGCATGTTCATCACACACGTACACACAGAATGTGTCGATAAGTCAGACATTAAATTTGCCGACTCATTTAATCAGTTTTGACCTCTTTCTCTTAAATTGACATGCTGACACACACAACATTGACCACTCACACACAATAATAGAATAAGTCACTGCATTAAATAATGGTATGGCGTTTTTACTTGTAAAAATCTCTTTTCTCTTCTAATCTGGTATTGGTACATCTAATTCAGAGTGAACCATAGTCGCTCAGGGGCCTGTGAGTGAACTAACGTTTTATTTGAAAGTTGTTTAATATACCATATTTGAATCATATTGAAATTATTTGAAAACGTTCACCTATTTTGTTAGCAGTTTGTACATGGCAGAAACAGCATATTTCATCATGAAAACGTAAAAAATCTGAAAAATAATGGTTGATTTACTAGTAGATTTAGTTGGAGTATGTTGAGACGAACAGTTTAAAAGGCCACTTCAACATGTATGTAAATTTGAAGCTTCAGTAACTTACATACACAATACTTACTTACGGCTTTGCAATAGGTAAAGTGTGTCCCATGTTTTTATGTCATACTTATTCATGGTAAATACTGTTTAAAAACATGTTTGAGATGAAAATATTCCATTGTTTATTTACACAGTTGTCATTTTACACATTTGCAGAAAATATGCAGTGGTATTAGTAACCATGCATAATGATTTAGAAGTTTTTGAGAAATTGATGTTGTTTTATTGATTTGTAGCTGTAGTATGTATAAAAGGAGACTTTTTTACAACTAAAAAATGTCATGTTACTATTATTTAATACAGTGAGTATCGACCTTCAACAAAGGTGTTGCACAATCGCGTGTGTAGTTTGGATCGGTTACCAATCAAACTAATATTAGCTTGACAATAAACCATATGATAATACGATCTTGATGTTGACAGATAACTGTGTAAGAATATTGATAATTGAATGCCGTTCTGGTTGAAATTACGGCTAGTTTTCAATCGGGTTCGAACTCACAACATACGGCATCAGTCGCTTAGCGGAGAGGCCACAGAGAGAACCGCTAGTGCTACACATAGTGTTACACACTAGTAGTGTTCGTATTGTTGAAAGACCTGTAACCTCCATAAATGTAATAATCTCCGTAAATGTAACATCAACCATAATTGTAATAAAGTGCACCTATAAATGTAAAATCACCCATAAATGTAACAAAAATCAACCATAAATGTAATAAAAACACCAACCACAATTGTAATAAATGGTAACCATAAATGTAATAAAAAAAATCACCCATAAATGTAATACTTGTCAACCATAAATCTACTTCGTCATTGCAATTGAGGAATTAGCCCTTAAATATTTATCTATGTAATAAGGAAAGCAACTCCACACATTATTCATATCTTAATTGCTTGCGTTTAGTGTGTTTTGTATATTTGAATGTGTATTTTACGTTTCCCTGTTTTGTGTACAGAACTGATTGGCCATGGCGAGACACAGCTGTAATCTGAATGTCAGGGCAGTCTACTCCAGAGTGGAGGACACTGTATAACACTACGATCATTTAAAAATTGTGTGGAATAATCGATAGGTTGTCTGTCTTTCTATGTTGTATCACTTGAAGTTTGTTCCTTTACTGGGGATGTTAGGATGTCTAATTTTGTTCTACTGTGTTCAAGGTAGTGTTCGTATTGTTTTTACTAAATTGAAATATGGATATATGTTCTCGTCAACATGTTTTGTGTCGTAAGTTTCTGTACATTTTTCTGTTATTTGTTCTGAGTCATCTGTCATAAACGTTGTGTGGTATCACTAGTTGACGAGTTATTTTGACGCTTCCTTATTATGTAATTATCAGTGTCTAGAACTGCTGTTCCACTTCCATTATCTAACGGTTTGATCGGTACCTCGCCATTTTCTCATAGTGTTCTCAAAGTATTCTATCCTGTGTTTCGGAAAGGAAACCTAGTTTCAGGAAAGTATGCAATAACTTTACACTAGTCTTATTAAAGTTATTATTTACTCAGGACATTGACAAATAAATGATCACATATGCAAGTTCAAGTTTATTACATTTATGGTTGAGTTTTATTACATTTATGGTTAATTTTTTTATTACATTTGTGGTTGTGGGTTGTTACATGGTTGACTGTTTTATTACAATTGTGGTTGATTTTATTACAATTGTGGTTGATATCACAGGGAATAGAGTAATCTTGTTGTTGTTGTTGTTGTTGTTGTTGTTGTTGTTGTTGTTGTTGTTGTTGTTATTGTTGTTGTTGATGGTGATGATGATGATGATGATGATGATGACGATAATAAAAAATATTAAGAATCAATGTGTCATTCCTTGCTGTTGTTTGTCGATGTTGTAGATAATTGTAAAAGAAAACTGTAATCGTGACAAAAAACGACGTAGGTCGCCCAACGTCACTCCCGTCATTATCCCCATCATTTTACTGATGGGGATAATCCCGGATTATCACGCGCGCGGCGGGAGGTGTTAACAGTTACGTGCATAAAATTATCGTAAGCGGAAACTTAATTCTCCCAGAATGCATTCTGATTATTGTCTGCGCATGCGTTTAAAAGTCAAAGTTTGTTTACATCTGCCTGCCATATCTTCAAAGAGAGATCACCGGCCGTGGAGTCACGCAGCGTGAACTATGTACAAGTTCGGAGACGATTTCGTCAATTTTGACGACTCCCATGTTGATTGGGACTTCATTTTGGAAGATAAAAATCCTGCGTCGACACGTACTGCTGCGAAACCCAAGCCTTGCGTGGTCTTCCAATGTCCACAGTGTAGCAACCGATACAATCAGTTTGTATGTAAATACCCATCGAGGGGCTGACCATGGGGTGAGAACACCGCCAAAATTATCTTGAAATATTTATTTAAACTTATCTTATCATTATTATTCCATTTATTTTGGTGATTTTGTGATAATTATGTAAATATTGTGCCATTATTATGCAATTATTTGATCATTATTCGGATATTATTTTGATATAATAACGAACCTATTTGGTAATTCCGTTGTTGTGACATTAGTTGGCATTGATGTCTTGATTTGGAACTTATTTCACAATTATTATGCCATTATTTGGTGATTTGGTCATTTTTATGTCATTATTTTGTCTTTATTTTCCATTTTTTGGTCATGATTATGACATTATCTTGATATTATCTTGACATTATTATGAATTTATTATGTTAATTCGGTTCTTTTGCCATTATTCGGCATTGATGTCTTGATTTGGAACTTATTTCATCACTATTTTGCCATTATTTGGTGATTTGGTCATTTTTACGTCATTATTTGGTCTTTATTATGCGATTATTTGGTGATTATTACGACATTACCTTGACATTATTACGAATTTATTATGTTAATTCGGTTCTTTTTCAATTATTCGGCATTGATGTCTTGATTTGGAACTTATTTCATCATTATTTTGCCATTATTTGGTGATTTGGTCATTTTTACGTCATTATTTGGTCTTTATTATGCGATTATTTGGTGATTATTACGACATTACCTTGACATTATTATGAATTTATTATGTTAATTCGGTTCTTTTGCCATTATTCGGCATTGATGTCTTGATTTGGAACTTATTTCATCATTATTTTGCCATTATTAGGTGATTTGGTCATTTTTATGTCATTATTTGGTCTTTATTACGCGATTATTTGGTCATGATTACGACATTATGTTGATATTATCTTGACATTATTATGAATTTATTATGTTAATTCGGTTGTTTTGCTATTATTTAGTATTTATGTCTTGATTTGGAACTTATCTCATCATTATTATTTCATTATTTGGTGATTGGGTCATTTTTGTGTCATTACTAGCCATTATTATGCGATTATTTGGTCATGATTACGACATTATTATGACATTAGCTTGGCTTTCAATTATTTAACCTACTTTATTATCTGAACTCATTATTTGACCTGCATTTGAACCCTACCCAGAAATCATTGCACATCACAATGGCGGCTGTGATTTGGTCGGTCTCCTCGGACAGAGAGAAAAAACCGGGCTTTGCGTAAGTTTTAAAGCGCAGCTCAGCATATCGCGTATCTAGAATAGTTGGGCGTGCTCGAAAACAGAGGTCGACCACGATTTCGGATTAAAAATCATATGTTTTCGGCGGCGGAACTGGGCTGTGGTGGGGGTAGCCGACGGTGGCATGTCTCCATAGCTATAGGCTAGGCAGTTGCAGTCCCTCCATCCCCAGAGTAGTAGAGGGACTGTGGTTACACCTAGCTCTCTGCGTAGCAGGGCGGTGTGTTACCGGCGTTATACGGCCTCCCACCACATTAGGCAGGCCGTATAACGCCGGTAACACACAGCCCTGCCATGCCATGCAGAGCGAGGTTACACCCAACCTGCCACGCATAGCCAGCGTGCGAAATTCACGCTAACCCCGTGGCCTAAGACCAGCTGTTTTCATGCCGGACCAGTAACACTTGACAGATGTCCTGCTGTTCCTAAAGACGAGGGACAGTAACGTTAAACTTTTCCTGTATTTACAGATGTTTACCAAAATGTTTGCTAAGCTAAATACCGGACAAAATTATTCAAAGATACGAAATTTATTCTTTCAAGACATTTGCAAAACGTGATTCGCAAATAAAAGTTAACAGACTGATCGGCACGACGTCAAAGCCAAAGACCTTAGGCCTAGGCCCACCTCACGTTTTATCGCCAAAGTAATGAGTGGCGCTATGCAATATCCTGATTTGTAAAGCATTTCATTTGTTAGGTTCAAGATCTCCTTGTGGTCATAATAGCGTAATTGTTTTATAGCGCATCGACCGTGTTGCATGTGTCGCGGTAAACTGAATTTCGAGGACACTGCAACATTGGACTTTTGGACGACACAGTATCGAAATTAGAATTGTTTGGTCAGATCGTGGACCCCCGAGAAAAACTACGTTTTATGGTCAGATATGTTAGATGGTGAAATCTCCGATGTTGGATATTACCCAATGTTTTAGACAAGTATCGTATAATTTAAGTCAGATTCGGACTACGGAAGTCGGGCTTGGCTAGACCACTGGACCAGTTTTTACACATAGTGATCTCCCAGATAAACATCAATTATTTGCCCACGATTTGACAAGTATAGTATCGTAAAGTATCGAAGTAGAGCCATATTGAGGAAATCGGGTTTGCCGGGCGGGTTTTGCAAGATCTGTGAGGTGGCAAATCTCTGACATATATATTGGACATTTGTACGGAATCGCCGATAAACATCGGAGATTTTACATAGATCAGACGTGCCTAAGACACAAGGCAAGTCATTCTGGTGACCATATGGTCCCAATCGCCGATAAATATCGAGTAAATATATGTGATTTCACAGATCCGCCGTGTTGAGACGCAAGGCAAGTCATTCTAGAATTGCCCAGTGTCGATTACTATAATTTAGAGTCCCAAAATCGCCGATATGTATCAGCTTGAAGTAAAATATCGGCAATTTCTCAGACCCATTTTTGTGTCGTCTAGTACCGATATTAGACCCGATATATAGATTGTGTATGACGGAAATATGTTGGACGTCAAACTTCAATACCAGAAAGTAAATGTCCGACATTTAACATTGTGGAAAGTAGTTCTGACTTTGATGGCTATTTGCCTTAGTCACAGTTAAGGTTAAGCCACAGTCCCTTTATGTGGTTAAGATTACATTTTAAACATATTCGTGCCATTATTGAAGCCTTCTCATCCAGATGAGTCCAGATGAGAATTATGAAAAAAAATGAGAAAGCAATAGGGCCTACTTTTCTTTTATCTTATTTTAAGGCCAGTTAGAGTTGCATTTGTATGCTACAGTCTGAAAAGCCGGTGATAAGTATCAAGGAAATATTCGTTCAATGAAGATGTCTTATCATACGTATGCCACATTACATTTTTGTTTGTCAGGAACTATTCTCGAACATATGTTATCGTAAACTCATAAGGGCACGGTCGCGCTAACCTAACGACTTGAATTGCGTTGTTTGTCATGAAACTTTATGACTTTTCCCCCGTAAAGAAGTATGTTGATTCGTTGTGAGGACTCCAACCTTTAAAACTGTATTGTCTCCCTATGCACGATTTTGATTCTTTCTTTTGTTTTCCCTTTCGATTGTGCGATGTTGTTTTTCTTCCGCAGAGCGCGATATTAATAGCGAAAACAATTGTTTTTATAAAGTCCACACGGCCGAACATGCAGTCGCTGTTTCCTCAAGCTGCAAGTTGTACGTATTTTTTGCTGTGTTGATAAGGCAAATAAAACATACTGCATACACCGAAGCATCGCCATACACATAGCTGTTGTGCCGTGTCTTGTACAGTATCATGACATTGGCAATTATTAAAACAAATAAACATTTAGGCCCTACTGCAAGGAGTATTTTTGAAAATAACATGTCGGGAAGGACGGTATGCGAGGACTTGAAACACACTCAATTTTTATACCACGGGCATATAGGAAGAAATTAAATATTACCTGTAACCGTAACTTCAAAGATGCATCAGTTATGGAAAATTCTTGGAAATGTACGAATACATTTTACCTTTTGGAAGGTTTATATTGAAATACTCACGGGAATTAAAATTTCCTCCCTGCTTATTGTTGACATTTTTGCAACCGACTCTGTCCATATAAATTGTTTGTCAAATATTGTACGATATCATTCCTGTTGTTAAATTTATTTAATTTACATATAACATCGTCTAGAATAATGATTTCAAAACCTTACATCTCAATATCTCGGCTATAGCATGTATAGAGACGCGTTGTACTCAAGTACAAATGAAAGATATACGATCACCGGCCAACTCAAATCATATTGAAAAACCGCAATAATTTCTACATTTGGTGAAGCCAGTTATGAGAAACGGATTTCTTTTAAAACGTTCAGAACTATACCAAGAAAATTAAAAGTAAGTTCTGATAATCGGGTACAGTGGAAATCGGAAAGGTCCGCCCTGTTTAGCCTACATCATGCCATTCTAATCACCTATAAATGATTTAGGCCTCTTGTAATTTAGCATAATATATATATCACATTGATAAATCATGGTTTATATATTTCAATTACAAAGGTTCGACGTTTTCTTCAAAAAAGGAATCGTTCGGAATCACATTGAAGTTTTCTAAACACAATGTTTAGGACACAATTTTAAAAAGACGGCTCTATTAAAATTGAGTAAGCTCAAAAATGCTGCCTCGATGCGTATAGCCTAGCTGTGGGTCCATAGCTGTGGTGTTTTCAGACGGGATTGCTGCCTTTTACGGGCTGGTTTTGACTTTTACTATTTTAACCCCGCCACCACAAAATCGTAAAAGTCAAAACCAGCCTAAAGTTAAGGCAGGAATCCGGTCAGAAAACACCACAGTGGATCGACCCACAGCTACGTATAGCCATGGGTTTCATAGACTCAGGCAGATAGGCGTGGAGGTCGAGGCCCCCACCATTGCTGTGCCCTATGATGTAAACCGTGTCGGGCCGATTTATATGATAGAGTTCGGGTATTAATAACACCTTTTAGCTCTACGCACAGGCACCACCGTAGTTGATAGCGTTTTTAGTGCCCTTTTCTACAACACTAAAAGCGCTATCAACTACGATGGTGCTAGTGGCTCTACGAGAGTCTACGTGGCAGGGCTAGGGCTGTCGACAGCCCGCTGGCTTCCAGTATGGAGCGCCCAGTTCCGCCGCCGAAAACAATCGATTTTAATCCGAAATCGTGTCGACCTCTGTTTTCGAGCACGCCCAACTATTCAGATACGCGATATGCTGAGCTGCGCTTTAAAACTTACGCAAAGCCGGTTTTTTCTCTCTGTCCGAGGAGACCGACCAAATCACAGCCGCCATTGTGATGTGCAATGATTTCTGGGTAGGGTTCAAATGCAGGTCAAATAATGAGTTCAGATAATAAAGTAGGTAAAATAATTGAAAGCCAAGCTAATGTCATAATAATGTCGTAATCATGACCAAATAATCGCATAATAATGGCTAGTAATGACACAAAAATGACCCAATCACCAAATAATGAAATAATAATGATGAGATAAGTTCCAAATCAAGACATAAATACTAAATAATAGCAAAACAACCGAATTAACATAATAAATTCATAATAATGTCAAGATAATATCAAGATAATGTCGTAATCATGACCAAATAATCGCGTAATAAAGACCAAATAATGACATAAAAATGACCAAATCACCTAATAATGGCAAAATAATGATGAAATAAGTTCCAAATCAAGACATCAATGCCGAATAATGGCAAAAGAACCGAATTAACATAATAAATTCATAATAATGTCAAGATAATATCAAGATAATGTCGTAATCATGACCAAATAATCGCGTAATAAAGACCAAATAATGACATAAACATGACCAAATCACCAAATAATGGCATAATAATGATGAAATAAGTTCCAAATCAAGACATCAATGCCAAATAATTGAAAAAGAACCGAATTAACATAATAAATTCATAATAATGCCAAGGTAATATCAAGATAATGTCGTAATCATGACCAAATAATCGCATAAGAAAGACCAAATAATGACATAAAAATGACCAAATCACCAAATAATGGAATAATAATGATGAAATAAGTTCCAAATCAAGTTATCAATGCCGAATAATTGAATTAACATAATAAATTCGTAATAATGTCAAGGTAATGTCGTAATCCTGACCAAATAATTGCATAGTAAAGACCAAATAATGACGTAAAAATGACCAAATCACCGAATAATGGCAAAATAATGATGACATAAGTTCCAAATCAAGTTATCAATGCCGAATAATTGAATTAACATAATAAATTCATAATAATGTCAAGATAATATCAAGATAATGTCGTAATCATGACCAAATAATCGCGTAATAAAGACCAAATAATGACATAAAAATGACCAAATCACCTAATAATGGCAAAATAATGATGAAATAAGTTCCAAATCAAGACATCAATGCCGAATAATGGCAAAAGAACCGAATTAACATAATAAATTCATAATAATTTCAAGGTAATGTCGTAATAATCACCAAATAATCGCATAATAAAGACCAAATAATGACATAAAATGACCAAATCACCTAATAATGGCAAAATAATGATGACATAAGTTCCAAATCAAGACATCAATGCCGAATAATTGAAATGTACCGAATTAACATAATAAATTCATAATAATGTCAAGATAATGTCGTAATAATCACCAAATAATCGCATAATAAAGACCAAATAATAACGTAAAAATGACCAAATCACCAAATAATGGAATAATAATGATGAGATAAGTTTAAATAAAGATTTCAAGATAATTTTGGCGGTGTTCTCACCCCATAGTGACCACGGTCGTTGGTAACATACGAAACCCATACACGACATGATTTGTATCTCACTTGATCCTCAATCAGCAAAATCCATGGCAGAGAGTTGGGCGCCCAGGCTTGGGGAGGTCATGTCACCAAAATGTCGCGACATTTGTAGGGTTTCTAGATTCTCTAAATATGGCGGTCTGAGAATTCGAAAGGTCGACAAAATCAAAACATTGGGTTCGGCAGTAACTTGTGTCTATAAGAAAGAACAGATTCCATCATGAACCTGATTACTTACTTTTGAGAAGACTGAACGATCGATAGGGACGCACTTGACACCTCTGAACGATCGATAAAGGAGAAAAAAAGGGGGAAAAAAACGTTGCACTATTACCATAACGCCAACTCTCAATGGGTCGACGCACGGTCGACGGGAGCACCTTGCAAAAACAGGGTCTTGACCGTTTGTGGAGGGACCGTGCTTTGACAAAGTCAACAACGAACGCGCCAGCAAGGTATAACCACGGTCTGTCCCTCCACAAATTGACCGTTTTGTGGAGGGACCGTGGTATAACATTCTTCTGTTAACCTTGCTGGTGCGTTGGTGTTTTTCTCGAGGGTCTATGATTTAATATTTCAATATGATAAGATGTAGAACAAGACGTTTAAGTTAATTCAAAAAGCATTATACCAAAAATTATAAAAAATTGTAATATTGTTAGCTTGTGGATGTACAATCAGAATAATTTAAACAATTGTCATACTTTTGAATAGGGATTTTTTGATTCCGGATTAGAGTAATCATAAATTAAAAAGAAAAGCTTTGGTCACCGTGCTTGATTTCTACAAACTGGCGATAACAAGTAACAGTTTTCACTGAAATTCAATATATAAAACCATTTTATTTTTTAAGTTCATGCAGTGAAGGAAATTTTCACATTCTCATCGCAAACAACCAAAATTCAAAGTTTGATCAGTAAAGATTCTTCATTGGAATGAAAGAATGTGAGAATACAGGAATAGTCATTCATTATCAAATTTGCCATCATAACACCCAAAGTTTAAAAGATGCAAGTTTTATTTGATGGAGTATTTAAATCTTCCAGTATTGTCAATTTTGTAAAACTTTCATAAGTATGGTATAGGTCATGTCTTGTACTATTAAAATATAATATAAATATAATATTGATATTAATATTAATAATATTAATATTAATAATATTATATTAAAATATAATTTTTGGGTAGGTCAACGCGCTCTGCTTTTCACTATCAGGCAAATTCACAAATAGCATTCATTGACCAACTGAAGCCAGAATTAGATAACTCAAGTCTGCCTATACTAACATATCCAAAAAGTCCACTAATGGTGCATTTACAAATGACAAGAATGTGAAACTCAACAGAAAAAAACCCGAATCCTTGAAGGGATTGGCCGGCACAAACCATGTATCTAGGCTAATCCCCTGAACGCGGAAACTTTCCGTGTTACCGAATTAATGGCCTATGACTTCCCAGAGAGTAAATAAACTACCGATCAAGTAGAACAAAAAGATCACAATGTTTGTGAATATGACACCACCCGTGATATTTGTAGAGCAATCGCCGAATGACAGTCAGTTCAAACCTCAAGTTATGTATCTTTTCATATGGAAATGATTCGAACCTACAGCGTTTGTGCAAGGGAATCTTGGCATGTCAGTTTAAAAGCTTGTCTTATGATATATGACTCTCCAAACTTCTGACAACATTTCTATAACCATTACAGAATATTTTAAAAGGGAGAGTCAAACTTGTGCACCCAGAACTGCGCAACACGTGTTTATTTTTTCTACGCACACATCCCTATAAATAGGCCTATGTGGTCATATGATAGTGGGGATTTGAAAATTTTGCATCATATAGAATTGGATTTTTATGTTTTCAGCGTATCTGAAAAACAAAATAAAGATTTCAGTCGCGATTCTTCTAGGCCTCTCCCCCCTGGTATTTGTGAATGCAGCCTTATTTGCTTCGAAATTTTGTTTCGTATTCTCTCAGATAACCAAAGTTTGAGTTCGACCGATTGCTCTGTGAGGTTTGCGGCTCCAAGCACCTTCCCGATGATTATGCTTCTCAGTATTCCAGGGTCCGGGAACACATGGACCCGACATCTCATTGAACAAGCAACGGGGTTTTACACTGGCTCCATTTACAAGGATAGGAATCTTTACGCGGGTGGTAAGTAAATTTAATGACGTCATTATAAAACCCAGGGCAATGAGTTTGTCTGTCCGTCTACTTTTCTGACAATCGGCATCACTGCCGGTCTACCAGTATTTCCCAATGGGCCTGGGCTATTTCTTTACTTATTTCTTCTCTGCGAAACCTACGTTCATGCCCAATATCTCTCTGCCTGAGAGATGCAATATTTTAAATAATAAAATTATGTAGAACCGCTGAGCTTTATTCATATTCATCCTCTTACGCTGACAAGACTCTAATCTTTTGATGAATGATTCAGAATTTCAGAAGCTGCGATAAAAAGATATAATCCGGATGAATATTGACATATTTAACATGTGGTTTATTTTAACATTTGGCACCCTGGACTTACACACAGTAACAATCAACGTTTTTCTGCTTCGCCGGTTTTTATTTCACTTATGTGGCCCACTGTCTATGCTAAGCATACTCTAGAGCCTACTTCCGGGTCTTATGCTTCCAAACTTTGATTTGAATGTTTTAGAAGCAAACCGTTAACAACAATCTCATACTCTCGTTGCAGCAGCAGCTTAAGGCTTTACGCCATTATTCAAACAGTCCGTAAATTTTCGCTGTAATCCCGCTGTTAAAGTATCCTTGTTCAAACTCAAATCAACAAACCTCTTTCTCAATTCTCATCGGTTTATTTATTAGTTCATTCAATAATTGAATAATTTATTATTTATTTATTTATTTATTTATTTATTTGTATAATTTTTATTTTTTATAATTTATTTATTTATTTATTTTTTATTTCATTCACTGATATACCAAGCGTTGATTCCATCAACTTCATCTGTCAATGGTGTGCACACATTACTCAACTGGAAAATTCTAATAAGCAACACGTTACAAAGTGACTTAGCAACTCAAAATAGGCAAGATGTAGGGTTGAAACAATAAATAATCGCGGAAGTTGTAGCTCTTTGTACTACCTCCATTTAATAATGTAAACCAATCATAAAGATGGGTAGAATATAGTGTTTCGGGATGAAATATTGACAACGGCAATGTGTAGGTATACGTCGTGTTTTAGCACTCCATAATGTAACGTGTGGCCGTGTCCAGAAGCCACCCATTTTCAGTGAAGTGAGCCCTCTGCCCGGCATGCAATGCAGGGTGTGGGTGGGGAGGCCGCCTCTTGAGAGGGAGTCTCCATTCCACGACGGGGCTGTACAGCCAGTAAGTTGGGAAGACAAGACACATATTGTAAGTCAGCCTGAAAGTCAGAAAGGAAGTCGGACAGGAAGTCAGGGAGAGTGAATGCACAATGGAATATCCCCTCCCTTATTTCAGACAACCGAAGGTCACTGTTACACAGGAGGGGCGCAACGACTCATAGTAGTTTTCAAGCACATTTGGTACGAAATAAATTCTTAAAAGATTGACGGCAGGACTAGTCGGGAATCGCTGTTAATTTCAATTTTCAGGGTTAAAATAATGTATTGTTCAAATATTTGCATTTTGATGCAGTGAGCTGAAAGAGCTTTAAGGTAGTATGGTCTGTAGCTAATGGCGGCCAAGTAAAATTGTAATATTTCCTGAAATCGACGAATTCGGTTTTATGGTAATCTTAATTTTTTGGTTAGTTTTCATTCAAATATTCCGTTTTTGTACTCATTATTAAGAATTTACTACCATTGTCGAATTTGCTTCAGCAGGATCGGTCTCGAATTTTAAAATTCGTTTCTGAAAATTCAGAAACAAAAATCGAGGAAACAGAAACGAACAATTTGTAAGTTTCATTTAGATGCTAGGGAGTCTCTCGATAAAATGTCACATTTGGGTATCTACAGTGTAGCTACGATTAATGGTAAACGTTACAAATGTTACAGGGCCTGGCTGCCGAGTTGTCATTGCGACAAGTTTCCTGACCGCGTCTCTTTCACGCCGAATTTTCTGACAAGCTCTCTTACCCGTGTGACGTTCGCTTCTCGTAACGTTTCAACTTGTTGTAGCAAAGGGAAGGTTTGCAGTCGACTACATCGTAGTCTAGGGTCTCGCCTTCGTCTTTTGGCATTGGCAAAAAGTAAAGCAATTGGATTTCATACAAAAGTTGATTTGCATAACCAGAGGCTTAAGTAAACAATTAGGTGCAATATTGAAAATACACAACGGTAACTAAACAACCGAAGAAAAATATACAACATAATGCACATAACATGCATATTACGATATCATACTGAATAGTGAAACATTGTATTGTGCTTATGAGGGTGTGACATCAAGCAGTATGGTCGAGCCGGCCGTTACCCCGCACACTACGAGATCTCACACAATAAAATCACAGTAAATGTCAATGTGTCACTCAACAGCTGATACGAAGCTAAGTTGTAACAAAAATACAAGTATAAATGTTTTTGAATAGTTCATTCTTCCATGGAGGTAGCCTCCATGATTCTTCCATTTTGAGTCCTTGTTTCTTCAGTCAGTTACTTTCTTCTCGTGGTTAATTGTTCTCAGCGCACCAAGAAAATGTCTTTACGTTTTTGTCCGTAAGGTAATCTTGAGCTTCTTGAGTTAACTGAGGAAGATAAGTTACTGGGTGAATTTTAAATTTGTAAACGAGTAAGACCATGCTGTCGATACCGTGCTGGTATTTCGCGGCGCCAGTATTGTTAGAGTCCAAATCGAGAGGAATTGCGCGGGATTTATTGCGTCCAAAGAAGCAAAGTGTATCGAGAGCGCGAAATATTAATTTCTTTGGAAGGTTATGACCTTTCTATGGTCGATTACTAATGCATGTGATTTTAAAATGTGGCATGAGTAGGTGGGGGATTTCGATTACGTTATGTAATAGGTGAGAGCGGTACATACAGTGAGTGAGTATAGGAGTGGACTCGGAAATGGGAGGGGCTGTCCTGGCTGCTTCTGTGGAATTTTTTATAATTTTTAGACAAAATGGTGCTGTTTGTGCATTCTGAGACAGACGCATATACAATTTAAAGTTCTCCTTACGATCTCACTTTTGTTTTTTTTGATACCACCCCGGCATATACGCTCAAACATTTACTAAACCTCCCCGGTCAATTCTCCCGCCCTCCAGAGGTGTTTGTTAAAACACTTTCATAAGCCTTCAAATGAACTAGTGTTAGTCGATAAGTTCTTCCCGGTTGTGGCGCATTGTAGATTAGTATTGTCACTGACTAGTGGTATTATAATGATTACAGCAAAGAAAAGGTCAGCGTAAACTCTCTGTTGTGCCGCGCAACAAAATAAATGGAGCCACTGACGTTTTCTACAGACAAAACACACAGATAACGTAGAATCTTTTTTGAAAAGGCGTGCTTGCGTTACCAGGACCTGTTTCTTTTTTTCTTTTTTCCTTATTTGATCATGAATGTATTAGACATGATGAAATAAGAACACGGTTCTTATTTCATCATGAATGTATTAGACAGATATATCCATGTCTTGAATAGAAAAACAAACTGAAAAAAGTTAAATTTCAATGTTATCAATGATTTTATCCAACTCAGAAACTAAAGCGAGTGTTCCCCTCTTTGGAAAAACAACTGACGCGAAACACGGATAGGGTCTATGGAAAACTCACTAAATTTTTAAAACGAGAACGGGCAAGAAAATGTCAGCAGGTTCGTAGGCCTGGTAATTCTTGGAAGTCTAAAATCGTGTTCTTTGCCATTCAAAGTGTCTTTGAATACGATGGTGGAGGTTCTTTGGAAATTGATACGAACCATCCATCGGTACGGAGAGTCACTGATTTGTTTGACGGGACGCGCAGAGAAGTCCGTCACAATCAATGATGGTGTGCTCGCTGTCGTCGGAACTGGACATTGATAATGGATGTATGGTGACGAACTTGAAGGCGGCATGGAATAATATAGTATTGTAATATATATATATACATATATATATTATGCCAGCAAGTAAGATGGCAGCAATCTATATTGAGCTGCCTACTGCGGTGTTTGTTAGGCTGATGCCGTCCTAGTTTTGTTGAAGCTACCATCTCGACTGAACAAGGAAGTTTGTCCAGATGCAGACGCAGGAAACGTGATACCTCGCCGCTCAAGCTCTTTTTGTATAGGATTTAACATATTTTTGGTTTTATCCTCGAACTCATCGTTTTGAACTTTTTGTTACAAAGGATACAAAGTGAATATTTTGTTTGATTTGTGGGATCGATTGAATAGGCGGTGTGCCTTTGACGACGTTTAGTTTCGGTGCTGTGCCTGAAAAAAACGTAAGTTGCTGCATTTACTTTCTTGTGCTGCACAACAGAGAGTCAACGCTGACCCTTTTTTCCTTTATTTTATTGAATGATATAAAATCCTATGTCAAGTGCATTACATAGGAAATCAGCAATGAGCCGCGCTTTGTCAATAACTTTTGAAATTGCTCACTCAGCATCTGTGGTGTCTACAGATTAAAACATGTACGGCTGATCATAAATATCGTCTAGTGCGGATATTATGAAGATTATTGCCATTAAAACACGACAGAAAGGCCTTACTATAACATTTTAATTAGAATCGCTTTCCTCAGATCTTTGCTACCCTGTTGATATCCAAATGTGGCAATCTGTCGATTTCAGGAAATATTAAAATTTCACTTGGCTGTCATTTGCCACGGACCAGGTTAGTATGGTCCGGCCCAGTAAAAATATAATATTTAGTTTAGTTTAGTTCAGATATTGCGTGATTTTGTATTAACCCTTCAGAATTCGACGAAATTTTTGAATTTGGTTTTGTCGTAATGATTTCAAATTCGGTTTTGAAAGTCAGAAATCAAAATCAGAAAAAGCAGAGACGAACAACATTAAATTTTACATCGGTGATAGGGAGTCTCGCAACAGATTGTCACATTTGAATATCACAATGTAGCAAATATCAGAGGAAAGCAATTTTAATTAATGCCTTACAGTTATAAAGATTGTCACATTTGAATATCACAATGTAGCAAATATCAGAGGAAAGCAATTTTAATTAATGCCTTACAGTTATACTTAGGCCTTTCTGTTATGTTTTTAATGGCAGAAATCTTCATCATGATAATATCCGCACTAGACGATATTTGCGATCAGCCGTTCATGTTTTTTTTCGGTATTTCAAAGTTGTGGAGTGATTGGATGTCGTGAATAGCGCGCTATCTCTGTGAAAGTCCCGGCATGTACGGTGGGCTGCCAATTAGGTTAGTGAATCTACAAGATTTGGGCAAAAATAGACAGTACTGGTGGAAAAGTACTGCAAGCACACTGTAAAGTTAAGTGTTCAAGGATAGAACACCAATTAAACGCCTTTTTGTAACACTTTTTGAACGCCTCCAGACGTTCAGAAATTTAACACTACGTGTTCAACCAACGTTCAATTTTTGAACACACGTGTGCAGATTTTGAACGCTACGTGTTCATCAGACATTATATTGAACACCATGGTGTTCCATATCTGAACACACGTTGCACAGGAAATGTGTTCAAAAAATTGAACGCTTTTACGCGTTCAAAGGGCTGTAACACTTTTTGAACGCATGGACGCCGTTCAACGATAAGTGTGTTAAAGGCTAGAACACATGATGCGCGCTTGTTGAACACCTTTAATTTGGGCGTTCACGGTATGTTCAAGCCTTGAAATAACATTACAGACCATTGATTTCCTGTAAAATTATTTTATTCTAAAAATACACGAAACATTTCTAGAGTAAAATACAATAATTTAGTAAATAAACATTGCAACTTTGTATGTAAAGTTTGTCAGAGGAAAAAAACAACAGTGTTAACACCTTCCTATCAAAAACATAAGCAATAAAAATCACCATATTGTGGATTACGTTTTATGTTCATACTTGTTTAAAACGTACAAAAATCATCTGAAAAAGCTCAAAATTTGGCATACTTCTTGTCTTGAAAAGACGTATATGTATGAAATGCATACTCCATTTTTGTAAGATGGTTTCTTAAAGACATTTCCTCCTATATGGACAATAGTAAATTTTGAAGAAAAAAGAAGTTAGTCAAGGCTTCTCTGGTGCACATGGCATATAGTTGTCCACACTAAAGTAAACACAACATGTCAAGTTGTCAAAGTGTCACAGTAAGACACAACATGCAGAAAGTGGGGGAAGTGGGTCCTTGGCAGGGTAAAACCTATTTCCTTGTCCAACAAAGTCCTTCATAAAAAAAAGGTAACTTAGTTTGTTTGTAATATCTTTAAATAACCCTGAAATAAATGGGTGACATTTCAAAAATATACCTCTCAGAAATTTAAAACATATTCGTAAAAACCTTTCAAATTCTGGTGTACCCTGCTATTAATTTTATACAATTTTGTTTTACTAAAAAATGGTAAAAATCACCCTTAAAATTAAAAATGAACATTTCATCATAACTTGAATATATCACATTTTGGTAATTCCCAATGTCTTAAAAATGTCTGTCTTTAATGCCAAAAAACACAAAGTTGCAAATTTCTGCATAATTTTAACAATCTGAAAAAGACTACCAGTAGAGAGATCTATGTCCTAAATATCAAAGCTGTTCGATTAGCAGTTTTGAAAAAGATTTTTTAAAGATTGTTTAACCAAAAATGACAAAAATTGCCATGAAATATAAAAATTTGAATATTTCATCACAACTAGCACAAATTTGACGATGGTCATTTTTAGGGACATGTTTACAAAATATTGAAGACGTCAGTAAAAGAGAAGATTGTTTCCAAAAAATAGCAAAATTAGCCTCAAAAATATAAATTTGCATATTTCATCATAATTTGAACATATCTGATTAGGGTCATCCCTTAGGACCTGTAATCCAAATATTAAAGGATTCGTACAGGCTGTTTTGAAGAAAAACCTTTGGAAGTACAAATTTTAGAACAATGCTACACATCCACCTATTTAGCTGATAGCAAAGCTAAAAACCAGTTGCTAAGTACAAGAGACGTGTTGAGCTACAATAGAAAATAATTTACGGTTTGGTAGCAGGCTATGATCAACTAAATGTTACTAGGGCATAAGCTTTCAAAGACGTGAAGTCTCCTTCATCAGATGCAAGGGGGATGAAAAATTGAAGCAGAAAGTGACAGAAAATTCAGAGTGAAAATTTCAGAAAAATCAGTAATCAGAGTGGACATTTTTACTCTGAATGGTCTGTCGCTTTCACATCCATTCAAGGCTGAATTTTTTTATGTAAAAACATTTTGTCATATTGTCTTGAAAGCTGCCTGCAAATACAAAGATGTCAGATGGTGTTCAAATGGATGAGACTGAGTGTACAGATGACTTTCATAAATGCATGTATGGATTTTCATGTACACATTTTGAAAGAGCTAACAAGAAATATCAGCTTTAATTTAAATAAGGGAGACTACACGTCTGTGAAAGCTTATTCCCCAGCAACATTTAGTTGATCATAGCATGCCACCAAAGCTTAGATTAATTCAGAACAAAAATACAGAAATTTATCAAAATTCAGTTACTGACCCTTGGAAGTTTAAATCTACATTAGAGATGAGCTGAGTTTCTCAAGCTTGTTTCCAGACAGCTACCTGTACACTCATCTTCTTCGTTATCTGTACCACCAGCTTCTATAACAACTCTTCGATTTTCAGTTAAATCCAACTTTTTACATCCTGAAAAAATGCAACAATAGGTAATATGGCGAGATGAAACTTTAAATGAAAGACAAGGGGCTGATTATTATAAGGAAAGTGGAGACTTTCATATACAGTGCCTCTCTTCAAAACTGTTACAAAATATTTGCTGCTTCTTGTGATCAATTGATTAAAATTAAAAGCCAAACTCTCATATGCTGAAACAATACATTGTATACTCTACGATGTTTAACTGATGTTTTACATGCGATTGTGTTTACTAAAAGACATATGTTAGCTGTGATTACGCAGCGGTACTATGCAAGGCGTATCGATCGCGCTCAGGTCAAGGGTTATCACTACAGTTGTATTGTGATGACCCTTGACCCGAGTGAGATCGATCGATACGCCATGGCCAAAGTACCACTGCGTAGTCACAGCTAGTTGTTGGTATAGCAGCCACTGAAAGAAAAAAGTTTTTTTCACGTAGTTAAGCTATTTAAAGGTACAATACAATTAATTTCAAAGGACGATAATATAGATGCTTCACAAATCGAATACCTTTTACTATTTTGGAGAGGAAACTTACCCTTTCTGGTCTTGCTTCCGCACGATCACGACTTCAGAGTGCGCTTACAAGAAAAATGTCGCAACTTCCGTTTTGATGCATCATGGGATAGGAAAAGACACCAAACTTGAACACTAAGTGTTAAGAAGTAGAACGCCCTTGCACGCCAATGTTAAAATTAAAACGTTCATGGTGGTTTTCTGATTTTCTTTTCTAATTTTTAAACTTTCAACCCGTTATAAACGTGTAAAATTATTTTGTATACTTCCTTTTTTAGAAAAAACATGCTTTCAGCAATTGTAGGCCGGAAATATTTTTCACTTAGTGTGAAATTCGTTACACCAAAATCCGCGTACGTTTGCCGGACAGTGAAGCAATAGTAAATTTAATATAGCCATTGTAAAGAAAAAAACACAAAGACTGTTAATTGTTTCACAGTATTGTAAAATTTCTGTGATGCTGAGTTTTTGAACACTTGAAGGAGATCGTTGTTAACACATAGTGTTCAGGTTTAGAACATCATTGTTAATATTATGAACACTAGTGTTAACAATATGAACACTAGCCGTTCAAATTTGAACACCGACATGTACATTTTGAACGCGTAAAGACGCGTCTAGCGTCCGCTATTTTTACAGTACTGCAAGCAGAATACACCTTATCCCTCGGAAAATACCTTCGGAATACCACAGAGTGCCCTTCCAGGCCATGGGGCTCTGTCATAATACAGTATAATAACAGTAGGTAACAATAAATATAATTAAGTATTTCTTTGTTTATATAAAGTAAAAATATAATCTGCAAGTTGTTCATTAAAAGATAACTATTGTTTTGTTAGTAGAGAAATAAGCGGATTGTCAGTTGTATCGTTTGGGAAATTGATTTTACTGAAAAAGTTCTTTCTTTGGACTGTATTTCTGACAGACTAATAAAAAGTGTGTTTCATCTTCAATAGTGTTGGTGTTACACTGATTGCAGTATCATTCAGTAATTATGATTTGGGGAACATGATTGCTAATGCGAAGTTCGGTGAGTAATTTTCTTTTCTCACCTTGTAACTATGTTAAGTAGGGTTCTAATCGTTTTATTTTGGCGTACGTTCTTAGTTTACTATTTTCATCAGTGATCAAATTTTTCCAAAGACTTCATAATTGTTTGTTAAATTTGTTTTCATTAATCCAGTAATAACTTTATGGTATTTAAGTGATGGGGCTTGAACAAGGAGAAAGTCCATTCCATTTTCTTTAATTAAAGCATTTAAACAGTTAAACCAGGATCTATTGTTAGTGCTATTTACCATTTGCTCCAGAAAAGCTTCTTTAGCAAGACTACAATGTAGGAGTTGTATAATATGAAACCAGTATTTAACAATATTAAGTTTGACCTCAAGTTGAAGTGGAAATTGTCCTAGTTCACCCCTCACACTGGCACTACAAGCTTGTCAATTACACTGTAAAATGTTCTTACAAAATTTCAGGTGATTTCTTTTCAATTGCTGATTTATCCCACTTTTTGTTATCCATAAAAGCTTGTCCCCAAATCTGTCCATGTCCTTGTACCAACTTTGAATAAAATCTGTTGAGACTTGCCTGAGTTATGGCTCTGGACATGAAAAAAATGAAACAAAGTTGCCACCACACGCCCATATTGAATAATATCGTGAAACAAAACCACGTGCATATGTTTGACATATGTCCTTAGACCAACTTTGAATAAAATCAGTTGATACATGTCTGAGTTATGGCTCCGGACATGAAAAAATCGTAACAAAATTGCCGCCAAGCGGCCATATTGAATCGTACAGTGAAATAAATCCACGTGCATATGTATGACATGGGTCAATGTCCTTGTACCAACTTTGAATAAAATGTGCCTGAGTTACGGCTCTGGACATGAAAAATTTCTAACAAAATTCCGCCATGTGGCCATATTTGATCATATTGCAAAACAAATTGACGTGCACATGTATGATACAGGTTGATGTCCTTGTACCAAGTTACAATAAAATCGATTGAGATGTACCTGAGTTATGGCTCCGTACATCAAAAAATCGTAACAAAATGGCCGCCATGCGGCCATATTGGATCATATCACAAATCAAATCGACGTGCATATGTATGACATAAGGAGTAATCCTTGTACCAAGTTTGAATAAAATCGCTCCAGGCATCTTACGGACGCACACATGCACGCACGCACGCACGCACGGACAGACATGACCAAACCTATGACTATAAATTTCCGTCACTCGAGGGCGCTCTCTACCACCCCCCCCACACACCACACACACACCCCACCCCCCACTCCTGGGAAGAGGGGGAGCATAAAGGGCATCTCCGTGTGACGGATCTTTCAGTCTGTCTCTGACGATTGAAGCGTTAATTTGTCTATGTGCACACTTTGGTATAGCATGGGCAAGAGTGATCCAAAGGTTGCCTGGAGGCCAAGCGGTACCTCAGAGAGATCTTGCGACCCAGCAGAGGGATTTCAGGGCAGCCCAAAGAGAACGTGATTTCACTTGTTTGATTGAAAACAGAAGCTGCCACACTTATGAGTGCCTGTCTTCACCCCCACGCGATTTTGTAAGGGTGCCTCAGCCTGCATCTGAAGACTAACTTGCAATATTCCCGCTCCTTCAGCCGGCCAAGTTGCCACTTTGCTGTTTTGTTGTCCAGCTCCATCCGTATTCTTTGATGATGCTCTCATTCTCTGTCTTGCTTGGAGTATAGGAAAGTATGAGTGTCTCGATGTTCTCTCTGAGCCCCTTACTGTTGCTGGTGTATTGCTGCATCAGGACCAACACACACTGAGGCGGTTGTACTTGGTGCTGAACCCCAAGATGACTAGCTTGTCCCTCCGCTTCTTCACATATTTTGATGCAGTGCAGTCATATACAACAATCAGCATCGGGTGGCCCTAAAACGAAGGAGGAAGGGGGGATAAGAAGAGCTTATGACCCTAAAACGAAGGGGGAAGGGGGATATGAAGGGCTTATGACCCTAAAACGAAGGGGGAAGGGGGTTAGGATGGGATTATGATATTGCATTCTAAGTAGATAAAACTCGGATAACACTATGCAAAAATAAGATATTGTCCTGACTATGATAAAAATATAAAAAAAGAGAAATATTATAGTCACACTTGAGGGATTTATGTTCGTGGACAAGACAGGGGTGGCTTTATGTACAATTCAATATATCCAAGAATCATATGCATGATCAATAACTATCACTGAAGCAGTGAAGTGGGATATGATATTCACAGTAATAGAAGAAAACACTTTGATAGCCATATGCAAAAATGAAATATTGTCCATACAATTAAGGGACTAATGTTATTGGGTGACCCCGGGAGGAACGGGCTTACGTACAATACAATATACAGAGGCACTCACGCCATGCTTAAGGCAGAGCCTATAACTATCACTGAGGCCATGAAGAGGGACATGATATTCACAGTGTAAGTAGAAAAAAGTTTGATAAATAAAAGCAAAATGAAATATTTTTCTCACGCTTAAGGGACATATCTTTTTGCACGACGGGGTTTACGTACAATGCAATCTTAAAGTACTACCATCATACAGATCGGGGGCCCTATAACTATAACTGATGCCACGAAGGGAGCATGATATTCTCACAATTAATATTGAACACATTGACAACAAGATTCAAAAATGAAATATTGTCCTAAGGCATAAGGCAGTTAGGGGGAGGGGACTTAGTATATAATGTACAATGTATACAGACACTAGCGCCATACTGAAGACGGGGCCTATAACTTGAAACTATGCCATGAAGGGGGACATGATATTCTCAGCGTGAGTTGCGAAAAGTTTAATAGAAAAACACGCAAAGTTAAATTATTGTCATTGGGCATAAGGGACTTATGCTATTGGATGAGGGGGGGGAAGCTTTGTGTATAATACATAGGCACTAGCACAATTCTAAAGATAGGGACTATAACTTTAAATTTTGTTGCGAAGGGAGACATGGTATTCTAAGTGTCAGTAGAGAATACTTTAATAACAATATGCATAAAAAGAAATATTGTCCTCAGGCTTAAGGGACTGGTGTTATGGGACGAAGAGGGAGGGCTTTAAGTACAATCAATACTACATGAGCTCTAGTAGCATACTTAAAGCGGGGCCTATAACTTGAATTTATGCCACGAAGGGGGACATGATATTCTCAGCGTGAGTTGCGAACAGTTTAATAGAAACATGCAAAGTTAAATTATTGTCCTCCTGCATAAGGAACGTATGTTATTGGACGAGGGGGAAGCTTTGTGTATAATGTATAATACATAGGCACTAGCGCAATTCTAAAGATAGGGCCTATAACTTTAAATTTTGTTGCGAAGGGAGACATGGTATTCACAGTGTCAGTAGAGAACACATTGATAACAATATACAAAAATGAAAAATAGTCCTCAGGCATAAGGGACTTATGTTATTGGACGAAGGGGGAGGGCATAGTGTATAACGTTTAACATAAAGGGATTAGCACCACACTAAAGATAGGGCCTATAATTTTAAATTTTGCAGCGAAGGGAGACATGGTATTCTCAGTGTCAGTAGAGAACACATTGATAACAATATATAAAAAAATGAAAAATTGTCCTCAGGCATGAGGGACGTATGTTATTGTACGAAGGGGGAGGGCACAGTATATAACCTATGATACACAGGCGTTGGCACCATACTGAAGACATGGCCTATAACTTTAAATTATGCCACGAATGGGGACATTATATTTTCAGTGTGAGTAGAGAAAGTTTGATAGAAACACCCCAAGTTAAATTATTATCATCGGACATAAGGGACTTATGTTATTGGACGAAGGGGGAGGGCACAGTATATAACCTATGATACACAGGCGTTAGCACCATACTGAAGACATGGCCTATAACTTTAAATTATGCCACGAATGGGGACATTATATTTTCAGTGTGAGTAGAGAAAGTTTGATAGAAACACCCAAAGTTAAATTATTATCATCGGGCATAAGGGACTTATGTTATTGGACGAAGGGGGCATAGTATACAATGTATAATAAATAGGCACTGGCGCCATACTGAAGTCATGGTCTATAACTATCACTGATGCCACGAAGGGGGACATAATATTCACAGTGTCAGTAGCGAAGTGTGTGATAGAAACATTGAAAGTAAAATTAATTATGTGGCTGGTTGGCACTTGTAAATGTGTGGGCACTAATGCCTGTGTATGATACATTATACACTAAGCCTTCCCTTCTTCGTCCTATAACATAAGTCCCTTAAGCCTGAGGACAATATTTAATTTTTTCATCTTGTTATCAATTTGTTCTCTGCTGACACTGAGAATATCATGTCCCCCTTCGTGGCATAAATTAAAGTTATAGGCCTCGCTTTCAGTATGCTACTAGAGCTAATGTAGTATCGATTGTACTTAAAGCCCTCCCTCTTCGTCCTATAACAATAGTCCCTTAAGCCTCAGGACAATATTTCTTTTTGTGCATATTGTTATTAAAGTATTCTCTGCTGACACTAGGAATATCATGTCCGCCTTCATGGCTTCAGTGATAGTTATAGGCTTTGTCCTTAGTATGGTGGTGGTGCCTGTATATTATACATTATTCACAAAGCACCACCCCCTTCGTCATATTATATAAATCCCTTAAGCCTAAGAGAATATTTCTTTTTTACATATTGTTATCAATGTGTTCTCTACTGATACCGAGAATATCATTCCCCCTTCGTGGCATACTTGAAAGTTATAGGCCCCATCTTCAGTATGGCGCTGATGCCTGTGTATTATACATAAATACAATATGCCCTCCCCCTTCATCCAATAACATAAGTCCCTTATGCCTGAGGACAATAATTTAACATTGCATGTTTCTATCAGACTGTTCGCTACTGACACTGTGAATATCATGTCCAACTTTGTGGCATAAATTAAATTTATAGGCCCCGCTTTAAGTATGCTACTAGAGCTAATGTAGTATCGATTGTACTTAAAGCCCTCCCTCTTCGTCCTATAACACCAGTCCCTTAAGCCTGAGGACAATATTTCTTTTTATGCATATTGTTATTTAAGTATTCTCTGCTGACACTAGGAATATCATGTCCGCCTTCATGGCTTCAGTGATAGTTATAGGCTTTGTCCTTAGTATGGTGGTGGTGCCTGTATATTATACATTATTCACAAAGTCCCACCCCTTCGTCATATTATATAAATCCCTTATGCCTGGGGACAATATTTCGTTTTTGCATTTTGATATCGATGTGATCTCTACTGACACTGAGAATATCATGTCCCCTTCGTGGCAAAATTTAAAATTATAGGCCCTGTCTTTAGTATGGCGCTAATCCCTTTATATTAAACGTTATACACTATGCCCTCCCCCTTCGTCCAATAACATAAGTCCCTTATGCCTTAGGACAATAATTTAACTTTGCATGTTTCTATCAAACTGTTTGCTACTGACACTGTGAATATCATGTCCAACTTTGCGGCATAATTTAAAGTTATAGGCCCCGCTTTCAGTATGCTACTAGAGCTCATGTAGCATCGATTGTACTTAAAGCCTCCCTCTTCGTCCTATAACACCAGTCCCTTAAGCCATAGGACAATATTTCTTTTTGTGCGTATTGTTATTAAAGTATTCTCTGCTGACACTAGGAATATCATATCCCCTTCAAGGTATCAGTGGTAGTTAAAGACCCCATCAGATTAATGCTAGTGCGTGTATATATTGCATTGCGCATAATGCCCACTCCCCCTTGGTCTACTCACATAAGTCCCTTAAGAGTGTGGATAATATTTCATTTTTGCATATTTTAGCAAAGCCGGGACAATATTTTATTTTTGCATGGTGTTGTCAAAGTTTTATGAACTTACAATGAGAATATCATAGCCCTTCGTATATCCCCCTTCCCCCTTCATTTTAGTTTTTCCACAGCATCGGCGTATCTGCGTATGTGTTATGTAGGTCATTCTCCTCCCTGACCTTGAGTTTAATTAGTCATGTTTTGAACTTTCTAGAAGGTCATGGTTACTACAAGCCAAATTCTTGTTTCTGCCACAGGATAAGGTGGGCAAGTGCACCTACAAGTATGCTCTTACCATTGTCAACATTGCTTTCTGCTTCAAGGGCGCTCACCCCAAACCACTTAAAAGAGGCCAAAGAGGTCGAAGAGGCTAGGCCTTCTCTCGCATCTATAAACGAGGCTCCCTGTAGAACTGGCCCAAACTGCTTCAGGTCGACTATGTGCATGAGTTTATGGGCGCAGTGACTCAGCTGCTTGCAAAGCATAACGTTGAGGTCAGGCATGGGCAAGTGGACGTCGATCCGGACCAAGGAATTGTAGACCGATTCAATCTGATCTTAGCTGAGTGATAGGAACCAGTATGCTCAAGTGATTTGGCTCCCTTCTGGAGTGCAGTCGTCTGAGTGCGTAGTTCAGCTGCCCACTGTTGTTGCAGCCTTGAATTAGGAAGCCATCGGGCTGACCAGTGGAAAGCCTTCTGAGGTTGTAAAGTTTAGGATGGTGACAAAAAGCACTCCGCATCGCATCTTCATTATTACCTGTACCAGCCTGGTGAGCAGGAGGATGGTGGTGTTCGCAGGGCAACAAATTCCATCTTGTCTTGACCATTCACCAGTTTGACACCAAACTACCCTGCGATGTGTTCCTCAGGCATTGAGAGCTGTTGCCCCTCTGTTTCTGTTACACTAGGTAAACCTTATGTTGACACTCTCGTGGCCCCTGGTGTTGCCTAACTGGTCGACACTGAACTGCTGGGTATCCTTGGGCTGGTAAGCCCAGAGGAGCTGAAAACCGCAGGCAGCATGGTGGGTAGCTTGGACCTCCTTGACATGTAGGATGTGATCGAACATCAGGTTAAACTTGAACCCCTTGGCTAGGTCCAAGTGATTGTAGGTCATGACCTTCTGTGCAATATCCTTGCAGAGCTGCCGCTTGATTGGGGACGTGACCTCAGAACCCTCCTTCAGGGGACAGACTACCAATTCAAGCTGGTGCATATACTCCACCCAGGACATGGCAAGGTAGGCAAGTTTTGACCATAGGTTACATACGGGTGAACGGTATGATCCCGGCTGGAGTGGACTGTAAGGGCATAAGCTAGGTGCTAGTTGCCAGTCAGGATGGCCGCTTCCACTACCTCTATGCTGACATCCACTATGTTGTTCGAACCAGCTCTTCTCTGTGCTCAGTGCCTGGCCTGGAGACTTGTATGTTTTGCTTTCGGCTGTCATTGGGATGGTACAGGAGGGGCACAAGGGTGTCTTGAAAGTCATCCTTATGGTACTGGAATAGCAGCTCCTGCACTCAGTCATGAACTTTCTGTCTCTTTGTCACGATAAGGTCACAAGGTGTCCAGGCCTCAACAAACCAATCCTGCCCTCGGCAGCCTGAAAGCACCTTTCGCATCTCTCCGCACTGAACTTTGTCAGGCTGGAGGCAGATATTCATTTTGAGGGCCTTGAGGGCCAGGTCTTTTGCTCGATAGTCTACCTTGACCTCCTAATAGTAGTCAGCCTTCTAATGCAGCCAGTCGCGTGGTATCTCACCAGCAATCGGGGGTGGTTGACGCTGGTCACCGCAGCAGATGACTTGGACACACCTGTGTTCAAGCCAGTGAAGGAAGGTCTCCAGAATGGGCCAGGGCACATACGGTACAGACATCGTCCCGGATGATCGCATGGGGTATGTACTTCTGGTCCTTACTTTCCATTCAGTACGACCACTCCATCCGAAGAAGCTGTGATAGGTCTTAGCCTTGACCCCACTGGCCCACATTTTTTTAGCCAGACGATGGGTTGGTGTGAACAGAAGTGGTACCTCTGGCAAAACAGCTCGATCGCTCTGCTGGTTTTGCCACTGTCCCTCAAACGTTCAGGTAGCTCAATTGATGTTGGACAAGTAGGTCATAATGGCATGGTGAAGTGCTGACAGGCAGGTCCTTTTGTGGCCGTTTGTGTTTGAGCTTGGGGAGGTAGGCCGCATGTTCCATAGACATGTACAGCTCCCTGCTCTTATCATGCCACTCGGCAGGAGCAAGAGTGGAGGTATGTTTGCCCTGACAGACAGGGGACACATCATTACTTGCTGCAGCCACAGCCCTTTGGGCTACAGATATTCCATCAAGCTAGTGCAGTGGCGTTTTCTGGACATAGATGCTGTCAGTGGCCACCTGCACAACCTCGTGTGGACGAAATCTCGAAAGCTTGTTGAGGAGATTGATTTGTGCAAATGTCTTTTAGAAGAGGGCCATTGATAGGGCTTGGCTTTGACTTCTCCTGGAAGGAAGCTAAGTAGCAGGCTTTCATGTCGATGCTGACGACATCCCTTGTAACGTAGTCTATTAAGTTCCAGAGCCCGCCATTGCCATGCTCCACGCAAGCCTTCAAGATGTCTGGAAGACGGCTGATTTGGGTCGGCTTCCAGCTGTTCTTTTCCTTGGCCAGGATGCTAGCCACGTGGTTCTCACCAAAAGCTTCAGCAATTGTGGGATCACCTAAGGTCATCACAAACCTTCTGGAGCCTAGCTTTCATGGGTTTCCTGTGTCCTGTAAGTGCGACTATCTTAAAGTACGAACTGGTCGACTTTTAGTTTTCTGTCTTGATCATTTCCCGAGAGCCAGACGAATGACAGCTCACCCTAGGAACTTCTCAGATGGCCAGCCAGACATCGCCCTTGTAGATGTGGACCTCTCTACTTTGAGGAAAGTGTCTTCTTTGAGCCAGGCATGGTCATTTGGGCAGACGAGTTCTACATCTGCCCCACGGGACTGATATTTCCCACTGTTGTAGATGTCCTCACTGGAGATGTCCTACAGAATGATCGCTCTCTTGAGGATATTTTCAAGTTTGACCACAGCTACCAGTCTCATGAACTCTGTCTCGACCACAGACCCAGCAGAGATGTATTACACTCTAAATCCCCTTCCCACAAGACCTATAAGGCACTTGAATTTTGCTTTCCTGGCTAAGTGAATCTTACAATATTTTTGTAGAAGCTTATACTACAAATCTCAGCCTGAAACAATCTAGCCTCCCCAACTTTCAACCAATCACAATTGTCATAGCCCCGCATATTACAACAAAGTTTACTGGGGTATACTTTAGGTGACCGGTATATCTAAAAGGAGAGCACAGGTCAGCGAGGGTGGTGGGGTTATCCATATGCTTGCATGGACCATCTTTTGGAAGTGGTGCTGGGAGCATTTTTTGAACAAAGAAAAAATTCCCTTTGCACTGCAGAAATCCAAGGGATAAGCTGATCTGTCGAAACAACCCTGCCGCCCTGTGGAACTGGCTGAGATTGGCAAATAATTCGGTCTGTTTACCCCCTGCTGCTGCATGGTAGAGCGCAAATAATGACTTTTGCTCATAAGAATGCAAGCAGTATGCTTTAAAATGACATGATGTAGTAATTTATACTAAAAGGTACCCAACTAAGTATGTTATTTCTCATAGAATTTTCAATGCGAAATTCAGTTTTCAGCCATTTATTATTCTGCTTATTAATTGTTTACCTAATTATCATTTTCATCAAGGATTACTCGGTGAGTTTGAAGACTGCACGGCAGGCACCACATTGACAGTAAAAACGCATAGTATCAAGAATTTGACCGCGATATGCAAAGCAGCAATTCTGATACTGCGTAATCCAATCGACTATACAATTGCGAACACAAACCGGAAGTTGACATCTTACCATGTCGGAATTGCAGTTTGGAATGCATCGTTACGTTTCGATGAAGGTAACTTATTTGTCTTTCTGGAAATAACATTCTGATGATTAAACTGTCGACAAGAATCCTTTGTTGGTTCTGTTATCATTTTTATTCTTAGAGTCAGTGGCATAATATTTTTTGAAGTTGTTTTAGACTGAAGTCATTTCTGAGATGCATGTCATACAAGTAAGCGAAACTAAAGGTAGTCGGTCGTAATGACCTTCGATGAACGACTCCTGCCATCGCTTGTGCTCTAGAATAAGTAAATTCTCGATCGGATTTGAACTCCCAATCTACGGTAGGGTACCTACTCGCCAAGAAAAGACATAGGCGACCAAAATCATAGCCAGAACACGACCGTAAATCCGACAGTTGAAGAATTTCTAAGGAGTCTATACAGTCCATGTCTAACAACCATCAAGTGATATTCTTATTCCTTTTCAGACTCTTTAATTCTTCTTTTGATGTTATTTTGAATGACGAACGGACGTAAGACAATCATAAATACTGAAAATATATAGGCACACAAGTCTGTCAAAATGCCAGATTGTTTGCTCTCGTGTAGCGTGAGACTTGTGTGCTATAAATCTGACAGTTGTCCTTGCATAGATGATCCCCCAAGGCACCCATAAACCCAACAGAACCCTAATGTGGTTAGAATACAACATCTGATGCAATATTCTCTGATTGGCTTATGCATATAAGGAGAAAATATAAATAGGGAGCAATGCAAAGGCCATTATTGCATTTCTCTGTGTTCAAGCCTTGATGACCCTGACGTCGACCATAGTCGAGCCTATCTTACGAACGTGCCATAACCCATACAAAGAAATATGGATGATGAGGACTGGGACAATAAGTGTTTAACCAATTCTGACGCGAATGAGATGTTTGCTTTGGCAGACCAGTATATTTTGGATACTGTAAGTGATACGTATTTTTTATTTACTTTTTCTAAATTTTTCTTACAGTCGATTATTTTATCCATTGTGATTACTCTGTATATCTCATAATTTTCTGATTGTATTTCTCTACAGAATGAGTCGACTTTGGAACTATGCTATGGGATAACCGATTTTCCCCATGTCCCATGCTCCATAGAATGAGGATCTTGATGCGAGTGCCATTTACATGTTGACGTAAAAGGAACTATGATCACCGGAGAGGGAAAAATGAAATTCAAAATTGCCGAGGTTGGATATAATTAGTGTTGCACTTTCAGTGAGCAAGGTTGGAACACGTAAACAGCTCATGATATGAAAGTTGCATGCACTCTCTGACTGTGCACCTCACAGTTCAAGCCAATCACAGTCGCTTGTTGTTCAATACACGGCAAAGGCCAGTGTGTGTATTAGAAAGAGAGGAAGTTTTGAAACCAAATTTTCCTTTTTCACAATAGCTGAGGTGCATTTGAAAGCAGCGATGCTGTGATTCGTGATCTACTGTCAGTCTGCGATCATTTTAAACATTTACATTCAATTATTGATGAGTCGGCAACTTTAATGTCTGGCTTACCAACACATTCTGTGTGTACTTTAGAGGAAAATGTGTGTGAAGAACATGCAAGTGTAAACGGTCAACCTGAAAGACAAGTGAATAAAAGAACCCAAACTGGCTCACCCGGCGAAACTTGCATATGGGAAGATATAGGTGGGCATTCCCCAGGAAAGTCAAATGTGAAGCAGGCAGAAGAGGAAATCTAGAAGGATAGCAACCTTCCACAGCTTCTGCAGTTGGAAGGAAACTATCCTCCAGCAGCTTCGACGTCTAGGGAGCAGGTCCAGACTTTGGTCCCTAACGCTTTGGTGGCTTTTAGTGTGGCGCGCCTTGTACCTGAAGGAAGTGGCTTTTTAAATATTATTGTACGAGGCATTGCTAGGTGTTATGAATATCTGTAAATGATGTCTACGGCCATACCATAGGGCCATATTATGTTTTAAAGCTTTTAAAATATTAATCACCTTGTCAGCAGTAACAGTAATGGAGCATTGATTTATAAAAAGGCTTACAGTATGGAAAGGGATCACTTGTATTGAGAGTAATAAAACTGGTCAAAATGTTCAACCATGGCTGATGGCGTATCCACACAAGTTCCATTGTACGTGTGGGATGCTGGGATTGATCTGTGATGTCGTTTACTGTTTACGTGTCACCAGAACCAGAAGCGTTTTCCATCGATGATTATTTGTTGTTGAATATTGTCAAGGTATAGTCCTTGAATACATGCTGTTTTGGCCTCTTTGAATTCTTTACGTTAAGTTCATTTAGATAGCCTAAACACATTACAGGATTCAATTAACTAGGTTTGAAAGCAATACGTCATTCTTTAATATATTTCTTCGTTTATGTTTTGAAAGAACAAACAAACGATTACTTCATAAAAAAGACAACACAACAAATTTAATGAAATACAAAACACTTCTGTTTTTGATGACGCCTTTCCTGAAAGAAATGAGTTTGAATGTATTGACTTGCTTCTGCGTGCGGAAAATCATTTGATGCAGGTCTCACAAAAGAAAAACCTTGCTGTCACAACAATAAAAAGTGGTGACATACCCATTTCCTCCACTCCATCCCATCCCCAAAATCAAATGGTTCTCCCCTACAGATCCAAATTGACCAAAAGCCGAAGCGGAAGGCGTACCGGTTAAAAGCTAGCAGATCATATTATAATTTTTTTTTTTTTTTTTTTTTTTTTTTTTAATTTATTTCAGCACTTTTGCCTCCGGTCAATAGTACAATATGGACACATGAGAAATACAAAAAAAATGACATCAACAATTGCTTCGCTAACTCATTTTTACGTCTCTCTACTTTTAAAAGCAAAAATACAAATTTGGCAAAATACTGAATTTTACCGGACTCTGCATTGATGAATTTCTGATAATTCTATAAATTTTGAAGAGTACCTAGCTCTGCCCCATGTGCAAATTTCCAATGACCCCAGAGCCCGTTTTGTGTGACCCTGCTTCCATAGTCGCACACATACACACGCACACTCACTCACACATGTATGTATGTATGTATGTATGTATGTATGTATGTATGTATGTATGTATGTATGTATGTATGTATGTATGTATGTGCGTGTGTGCATACGTACGTACGTACTGCAAAATGATATCGGGACAGCTTTTGAGTAAACCATCGCGAGTAGATGGCAAATGAGTGTAAATGCTGGTAATTGGTGATCTGAACAGAGTTTACCAAGGAAAAATTATGCTAAAGTCGCAGCTTTTAGGCCTTCAAATACATGTATAAGAACAAAAGTTGTATTCGACATTTATCGGAGCATGGCCTTTTTCATGTGAGAATATATGTAGTCGACTGCTTAGCTTTCTAGTTCGAAATAATACATGTTTTTGTGACACTTGCTGTCGTACATTTATTCGAACGATCTGTGATCATTTGTGACAAATAACTTATAAGCTACGGTTTTCTTCACAGTTAAATTTCTTTTGCTTAATGTGATGTGATTGGTAAGGTAAATTCTCCACACAACCTGATTTCCCATCATAACTTTCTGAATTAAGGATAAGGATAAGGATAAGGATATTTTATTTCCCAATAGAACAGAAAAGAAAAGAAAAATACAGACACATTAAGGATTAGTAAATTGGGTAGGGACTAGAAAATAGTATCATACTAATCGAGTCCAGCTTCCTATCATTCACAATCGCTGAATCTATCATTTTACCATAGGGCGCCATGTTGAACATTGTGGCCTATCATTGATATTTGAAATAAATTCTATGTCAATGTAAGTACATAAATAATTTAATTAAAAAACTTTGTGGTAGAAAATATACACGAGAGAGAAGAAACCTGTCAGATAACTAAGAGATGACGTTTCATGTCTCTTTTATCTTTTGACTTAGATCTCAAAGATCTTATACTTTCTGGGATTTGGTTCCAGAGGGTAACACCAGAGTATTTCATTGAACACTATCCTATATTAGTGGTATATTTAGGAATAAGAAGATTTCCCTTATCTTCTGACCGAGTAGGATACAGATGTTCAATGCTTAAAAAGTAACAAGAATGTCTGAAGGAAAATTTCCACTTATATTATCATAAACAAAAAGTACAGTTTGATAAGTATATTGCTTAAAGACATCAAGAATTTCCAACTCATGAAACAATGGTTGTGTATGCTCAAATCTGTTGGAGTTTGTAAGAGTACGTACTATTCGTTTTTGGGTAAGATATATAGGCTTAAGGTAAGTTGCGTACGTATTCCCCCATACTTCTAACGAATAAGAGATATGTGGTAAAATGAAACAATTATAAAGTAGTAACAATGTTGGTTGGGGGACAATGTGCTTAATTTTATATAATATACCTGCCTTAGAACTTATTATTTTGTTAACTTTATTTGTATGTTCTTTCCAGGTAAGTTTATTATCTAGGTCAACCCCAATGTATTGAGTGCTTTGAACTTCATAAATCTGTTCCCCTTTAATACTGATTATGCCTTGGCATTGTACTAGTCTATTTTTACCCCGGAATATTACATACTCAGTCTTTTTTGTATTTATTGTTAATTTGTTATTACTACACCAGTCAACTACATGCTGTAACTTTTCATTAACATAATGTAAATTTATGACTTCA
The DNA here is from genome assembly GCF_041260155.1 of Ptychodera flava. Classification (NCBI taxonomy): domain Eukaryota; kingdom Metazoa; phylum Hemichordata; class Enteropneusta; family Ptychoderidae; genus Ptychodera; species Ptychodera flava. Next base: position 9,726,633 of record NC_091944.1, on the reverse strand, counting down.
CTTGAGTCAAAAGAATGAAATAAACTAGTATCATCAGCAAATAGGCGACTATCAAAGAAATCTGTACACTTTGCCAGGTCATTGACATAAATGAGAAAAAGAGTGGGTCCCAGTACAGACCCCTGTGGGACTCCACAGGTAATTGGAAGTTCTTGAGACTGAACCCCATTTACACATACAAGTTGTTTCCTATCGGAGAGGTAGTTTTTAAAAAGATCCAAGGCAACCCCACGTATTCCATATGCATATAATTTGTCGATTAAGATACTATGATTAACGGTATCAAAAGCTTTTTTAAGTCTAAAAATTTCCCCATAACTGTTCTTCCTCTGTCAATTTCATCACTTAACTTCTGAACCAATCTACAATTGCAAGTTTTGTGCTAAATTTTTTCTCTGAACCCATATTGATGGTGATACAACAAAGAAAAGCTATTTAAGTAAGAGGTGATCTGCTTATTTATTATTTTCTCAAATACTTTGCTGAACTGTGGTAATACAGAAATTGGGCGATAATTTCCAGGGTCTGTGGGCGCCCCTTTTTTATAGATAGGGGTGACTTTTGCAATTTTTAGTTGATTTGGAAAAACTCCCAAGGAAAAAGATAAATTAATTATATAACATAGTGGCCTTGAGATATACTCTTTAGCCCAAACTATTAATTTCGGGCTGATGTTATCGAAGCCAACAGCCTTCTTTTCATCTAGCCCATTTAACGTATCAATAACGTCTTCATTAGTTACACCATGGAGAAAAAAAGAATTCTTTTGTGCATTCTCTAAGTGTGCACTATTATTACTAATGTCATTAATTTCACGTGCAAGGTTTTCTCCCACTGAGACAAAAAAGTTGTTAAATTCGTTAATTATGGCATGTTGATCAGAAACTTTCGTCAAAAGCCCGCTATTAGGTGATGTAACCTCCAAATACTTTGGTAAGCCCATTTTCTTTTTGCCCCTGCCTAATATATCATTAACAATCTCCCATGTTTTATTCATATTTTCACAGTGATGTGAAAATTGATCAAAGTAAAACCTTTGCTTTGCCTTTTTAAGTATATTTGTGAGAATATTACGGTGTCTTCGATATTTTCCAAAAACCTCAGGATTGTAATTACTTTAATGACTTTAGAAAATAATCTATGCTTTCCTCTAATTGATTTTTTAATTCCGTTAGTTATCCAAGGTTTTGTACCCTTGTCCTAAGATTATTGGTTTTAGTAATGAGGGGAGCATGTTTATTACATACACTTAGAAATGTTTTGGAGAAATACTCATATGCAGCATTTACTTCATTACTATTGTAAACTCTAGACCAGTTGGTTTCACGAAGTTCGTGTTGAAACTTCTGAACATTCAGCCTTGAGTAATCTCTGAATGTGATTTGATCTGTCGACTTGAAATGATTTTCAAGCTGTTCAAAGATTCCAAAAATGGCCAAATGGTCCGAGATATCTACCTCTATGGACCCAGAAGTAACTAAACATGAGTGTACATTGGTATACAAATGATCCAGAAGTGTACTAGAAGTGTCTGTTACACGTGTAGGAACAGTGATAAGTTGTTTGAAATTGTAACAATAAAGACTATTTTTAAGATTACTGCTTTCATTATTGTGTTCGTTGAAAGCGGTTATGTAAAGTCACCAATCAGGATACATCGGTATTTTTGCCTCCTGCTGCTCTGCAAAACCGGGAGTTGCAAAGAATAAACCCATGCCATGCTGTCTGTGTTGATCGAGACAATTTCTTTGCTGTCACTTGGACTGAGCAGTGGTCTATATCTGTACTGCTCGAATGATATTCCCTCAGTGTTTTTGTTTGTTCTGTGATGCCACGTTTCCATATACTACCCATTTTAAGAATTAGAGCGAGAAGCCACTGCAGTGAACTGCAATAAAACTGCTCACACTAATTAGTTTCAGCTGTAGCAAGCTGTCAAAGTCGACAACATTGTATGTCCCATGCAGACAGTTTGTCTGGGGAAGTTGAAATAAAAAAGATTTGTACATGGACCAGTGCATGGTAATGTTACATTGTATCTTAATCTTGAACACAGGGTGCCAATCGTAAACTGTCATTTACAACTCGAGCCTCAGACAGAGCTAGTTTTGCCTTTGTACAAGCAGACTTTTTGGTCTTTATCAAGTAGCCTTGTTCAACACCAAAGTGGCCACGGCTACAGCTGAAACTAATTAGTGTAAGCAGTTTTATTGCAGTTCACTGCAGTGGCTTCGCGCTCTAATTCTGAAAAGGGTTGTATTTCATATTCTAGTAATATGGAAGTTTGTATCCAATCAAAGTTGTCATAGCCAATTTAAGTCAAGCGCACGGTAAAATACCGGCATAGGCCTAACTAAATAATTACCGATGGTATTCTGTTACGTTCAGCATGTAAGTCTGCAAGATATCATTCAAAGTGGTTTGTATTTATTTAATATATACTAGGCTACCGGTATTTCTGACATTAATCTCACTCTGAAATGGTCCAGAATAGCTTGTCAAAGCATGGTCGAGTTTCTTGGTACAGTGAATTAAGTCTCGTGGGAAGAATACATGTAAGCACAGACAAATTTGTCTGTGCACTGGTGTAAGCGAACAAGTGACAGGCAGTGTAATACACGGTTTGCTTATGAAAAGTATTCTTTTGGTATCAGGAACTTAAACTGCAGAAAATTGGGCACCAACTTTCGTATTTCTAATCACTGCTTGCAAATACAGTAGGGCAGAAGATCAAAACCTAGAATTCTACCAGAAAACAATTTTTTTGTAAATTTTCTGTAAATCTTCAGTGGAAGTCTCCTAAATATGGTAATGATAGAAAAGTTCTCTTCTCATCAGTGAATTTGTATTATCCTAGATTTGATGGTTCAAGCGAAAGATAGAAGTTTTGTACATTCTAAGGTAGTATGCGCCTCAAAAGTGAAAGGTTTACACTTTTGCTCAAACTTTCCTCAAGGAATCTTTCGACCATTCTCTTTCAAAATCAAGAAAAAAATTGGGGGTCACCGTGCAAATATTGGTACTAAAGAAACAAATATACCTCAAGATTAACGGTATTTAAAATTCAAAATGGCCGCCAACCCTTGTTAACTCTATGGAGACAATTTGGCTTTCCTCGAGCCCGAGCCCACAAATAAACAATAATGGTCAGAGCGGAGTCTGTTATTTCCATTATATTATCAGCGAACCCAAGAAAACCGTCCAAATTTCCGACAATTTCAGGCGCGAACGACAACTAGGCCCCAGAAACTGAGCAATACGCGACGCACTGTCACGCGCGCTGTAAAAAATTGGCAAATCCGGAGATGTTTTCGGAAAAAAGTATCTCAACTTCACCTACAAGTGCTCCATTTTATTTTGTGAATGATTATGATTTACGTTTGAGCTGTAAAGTTACGATGCTTTGAGTTGTTAATCTTATTGTTCATATTCACGGGCATGTAAACAAACCATTACTGTGTATTTGTGGTCAGTCACGTGGTTCAGCTCGACCAATCAAAATGCGACGGGCAGGGCATGGTAATATAATAAACAATATATTACCATTCCCTGTCCGTCCCATTTTAATTGGTCGAGCTAACCCATGTGACCGACCATAAATACGCACTAATGATTTATGTGCCCGTGAATATGAACAATATCATAAACATCGTAACTTTTCAGCTAAAACGTAAATTGTAATTTGTACAAAGATCATAATCAACCAAAATAAAATGAAACACTTGTGAGCCAAGTTTAGACGCTTTTTTGAAAAAAATCTCCGGATTTGCAACATTTTTTCACAGCGCGCGCACTACTCACTGACAAGTTTGTTGAGAACAAGAGTATGTTTATTGCCTTCTGCCTATTGGCGTATTGTCTCGCTGTCAATCACCGAGAGACTTTCCATATTTGTATTGTACCACGCCCTCTTTCATGGGCACGTGGGTTCTGAGATTGGCGGAATAAAGCTGAGTTGAGTTTGCTGTTGTCAACTGAACACGTGCGTCCGTTCGTTCTGTTCTCTGGGTATCTACGAACCACCTCACCCCAAGCGGTCACATTTTGGTGCCGAGACCAGGATACAGGTACTCTGAGACGAGATGGATACGCCAGAACGAATAAAACTCAGTAGAAGAGCACACCGCGGTCAAATGACCAAAATACTGAACCAACTAGACGAATTCATGGAGACAGCAGAAGATGGGCTGAACGAAGCAAAGTTAGACAAGATCCAAGCGAAGCTAGAGTTGGCTTCCGCCAAACTTCAGCAACTACAAGTTCTAGACCAAAATCTGATCGACAAGACAGAAGATGCCGATTTAGAAACCGTAATCGTCGAAGCAGATGACTACCATAGCGCTAATAAACAAAGGTTAGTCGTTTGCGAAAGACACTTGAACAGACTGTCCGAAAAATTTACCAAGAGTACACAAAAACTCGATCCATCAGCTGAAGAATTCAAGCCAACATCTGCAATGTTACAAAACTACAAACATGTCAAGAACGTACAGCTACCCAAACTAGCTTTAGCCAAATTTTCCGGAGACATTCTGAAATGGCAGAGCTTTTTTGATAGTTTTCAAGCCGCTGTACACAACGATCCGTCACTGGACAATATTCAGAAATTTCAGTATTTGCGAGCCCAACTATCGGATGAAGCAGCCAGGGCAATAGAAGGACTTTCCCTCACCGCCGCAAATTACTCAAATGCTATCGAGTTGCTGGTTAAACGCTACGGCCAACCCCACATGGTAAAGGCTGCCTATATGAAGGCCTTGTGGGAACTACCAAGACCGAACGGTGATCTTGCCAGTTTACGTGAATTCTACGACGCCACTGAAACTTACATCCGAGGATTACAATCGTTGGGAAAAGACGAATCATCGTACGGTGACCTCCTCGTACCAATCATCATGGAAAAACTACCGAGCAGAATCCGCGAACTCATAACAAGAGATCATGGTACATCGCGAGAATGGTCACTTCAGGAACTGAGAGAAGCTATATCTAGGGAAATAGATGCGAGTCTAGCTGGACAGCCGCTATTTGAACTATTGAAAAGTTCATCTCAAAGACCGCCTTACAACCTATCAAATCGTAAAAGAGTGTTCTTGGTGTTCGGAATCACGATTAAGGGGAACTTCAGACCACAGTACGCGTAGATGAAGTAACTGGCGACACAGGAATTAACGTTGCGCTCGAAACTTTATTTCCCCAGGTCAGCCTGATGGCTGCCTGGGGCAACCCTTAGCTCCGAGAGCTTGGAGATATGCTCACTCCAAGGCTCCCAAAGTCTGACTCTCAAATTTACAATACTTTGTCGACAAGAAAACTTGCCAACGCTAGTTTCACAATGATTAATACATAGTATGCATGAGACATGTCACAACACCATTGTTTTAAATCCAAGCTGTGAAAATATGAAAAGCGATACTTAACAGCTACAGTTCTGATAAAAGTTCGACTACATTGTCTTTCTATTGCCCAACCTTGCGTGGGACACTCCATGCATAATCATAGGAATTCACGAGACACGCGGGTGCCTGTAATGCCGCTGCCATTGAATTTAAACAAGAGAGACTTGAAAATGTAATTTGCTGTCAGTTTTGAAGAATTACACCTCCGGTAAATCGTGGGAATTCAAGCCCAAGTGGCGAAATGTTGAAATTTGGCGAATTACTAGAATGAAGATTTACAGTAACCGGTGCAAATTATAGAAACATGACATCGTTCTTTCTCCCACAAAGGCTTGCCCTCAAGCCTTATGAAAGGTGTCTCAAATATAGATAGAATACAAAAATATTACATTTACACAAAATACACAACGAAAGTACAGAATTTCAGAAGAACATCAAGTGGAAAGTACAATTTTTTTGTAATTAGAAATATGACATCGTTATTTGAAAATAATCGAATAATGTATGTGTTGCATGATAGCAGATGTATACAAGCTGTATCGGGCAATGTCCGCGGTTATGTTTGTGATCAAAAGTTTCTCCCAGTGAGATCCGTTTCTAGAACAATTTCGATTACCATATTGACGATGTTCAAATTTAAAAACTAACTATTCAACTCTCCAACCCCCCAACCCTTCGTATCGGAGACGTCTTACGCGTAGCACTGCAGCGTCGGTAATTCTCGTAGCTCTATAATTATCTTCACTTAATAAAAAAAACACTCCCAACCCCCAAACCAACCCGCGTAGATGAGGCTTCGTATAAAATAAAGACAAACGAGTATAAATAATTAGATTTCTCTGTTGAACAATACCAATATTTGGAATCAAAGCGAGTCTACTATACTAACTATTTGACCACAAAAACCCCTCGAACAATTGTCAAATTCAGTTCGCAGACAAAAGACGCAGTTCCAACGATCATACACAGTTCTCTTGTTCAACTTCGGCAAATCTCGAATCTGCTCACCCTTCAAAATGTTGATACTCTTATCTTCTCATGGTTGATCTGCCTTGACGTGTTCTTCGCTGGCTTCCTTGGGTTGAATGATTCAGCTTGCCTCTGTAAATATCACCTTCTCCTGTAATTTGTTTCGGTCTGAATTCTGCATTGTCCATCCTTTATGTCATCCGGGAATTTCACTCAGGTGTCCGGGAGCGACTCGCTTCTCGCAGTTCTATCGGAAATTCCATTCAGCTTTGCTGTGAGAGGCTTCGTTTTCTTCGTTTTCGGGGAATCATGCAGCTCAGATATTGGCAGAACAACTCGCTATGCAGCTCGAGGCTCGACCAAACACCACATTTGGTCGATATTGCAACCGGGTTTTAGTTCTCCACCATATCAAATTGTAAAGAAGTTGTAAAGAAGTGTTCATGCTGTTCCGAATCAGGATTAAGGGGAACTTCAGACCACAGTACGCGTAGATGAAGTAACTGGCGACACAGGAATTAACGTTGCGCTCGAAACTTTATTTCCCCAGGTCAGCCTGATGGCTGCCTGGGGCAACCCTTAGCTCCGAGAGCTTGGAGATATGCTCACTCCAAGGCTCCCAAAGTCTGACTCTCAAATTTACAATACTTTGTCGACAAGAAAACTTGCCAACGCTAGTTTCACAATGATTAATACATAGTATGCATGAGACATGTCACAACACCATTGTTTTAAATCCAAGCTGTGAAAATATGAAAAGCGATACTTAACAGCTACAGTTCTGATAAAAGTTCGACTACATTGTCTTTCTATTGCCCAACCTTGCGTGGGACACTCCATGCATAATCATAGGAATTCACGAGACACGCGGGTGCCTGTAGTGGCGCTTCCATTAAATTTAAACAAGAGAGACTTGAAAATGTAATTTGCTGTCAGTTTTGAAGAATTACACCTCCGGTAAATCGTGGGAATTCAAGCCCAAGTGGCGAAATGTTGAAAGTTTGCGAATTACTAGATGAAGATTTACAGTAACCGGTACAAATTATAGAAACATGACATAACCATGGAGATTCTCAACCTCGCGCAACCGCCGCATTCTTAACCAGAAGTGAGACAAAACCGCCGCCACCGCGAAAATGCGCCTTCTGCAAGGAAACTACACATAAACCGCTGAACTGTATCAAGGTCAACTCGCCAGAGCAACGCTTAGAAATTGTCAAGCATGACCGCCTCTGCTTCAATTGCCTAGGAAACCATAAGGCTTCTGATTGCAAATCGAAATACCGCTGTAGAAACTGTAAGAGAAAACATCACACATCGTTATGTTCACCGTCGCAACCCACCTCCAAAACGGACACAAAACCAAATTCAGTTAAACCCGCGCCCGCAGAAGTCCACGCGAAATCAGTAGCTACAGGTGTCGGTGACGTTACCCTCGCGACCTCATCCAATGTCGGAGCTGTATTACTAAAACTGCAGTCGCTCAAGTTTCAAGTCGGTCAGTAACCACAGTAGCAACGATTCTCTTCGATGAAGGCACGACGAGATCGTTCATCACACAGGGCATGGTGGAAAAGTTACAATTGGCGCCAGATAGCTCGCAGATAGTTGAACTTGCCGCGTTCGGAGACAAAACATGTCAAACAAAGGTGTCTGAGTCAAGTTACTTTCTCGCTACATACTACATCCGGGACAGAAGTAGACATAACCGCATTGATCTTCCCCAAAATATCTGCTCCCATGCGAAATCTGATAAATCAATCAGTACTAGATTTCCCACAGGCTATTGACAAAGGTTGAGACGACCCAAACTAGCCAAAATTAGCCAAACCAGCATAAACCACCAAAAACGACCCATATCATCAAGTAAACGACCTAAAACAAACATTCTAGGATTCAGGGATACAATAAAACTCCACCTTCTGGAGAAACCGTCGACAGAATTGCGGGCAGCCATGTTGTTGGTACTATCAATTACCAAGTTGTGGGGCTCATTTCGATGACACAACTGAAAACGAAAATAACTTCAGCATCGTAACTGGGCTCACCGAAGGAGGGCGCTTTTTCAAACTTTGTGCAGTGCAGTGCTAGTGGGCATAATTGACGAATTTTCGAAAACATGTGGTCTCCAGACTCTCATTCACCGGCCAATAATGTGCAGGTGAGTGAAAAAAGGTTAAGTTCTACGATTTTTAGTGTTTAACTATGTTTTGGAAGATTTTGCGCTTTTTTTTGCTCCAAGAGAGACTCTTTAAGATTTTCCATCAATGCCATCTATTTGCTATTTATTTGCTAGATCTTCAACTTTCCATGGTAACCTGCATGCACGCATATATATGTTTGTGTGCATGCATGCATGCACATATATGCAGGTATGTGTATGTACATGTATGGAACCAGGGCCACGGCACATGTTATCTTAATATTTGGTTTGTAGAATTTATTCAAATAAATTAATGTTGGTATCAAAAAAAATGTGAATGAGCTGTAAAAATGTAATAAACTAAAAACTTTGATCTCATTCCTTGGTAAGCCACTAAACACGACAACGGGGAAATTCCTGTGCTACACTTTACGTTGTAAAAGCAGTAACAATCTTGCACAGCGCCCTCTATTGAAGAAACAAACCGAACCCTTAACTCGTTGATGGCATGTATAGGAATTTGCAATGATCGAAAATGCCGGCTGGTTTTCGCCGTTTTTGGGCGGTTTCTCCAGAAATCTGAGACATATTTCATCCCTGTGCTTATTTTAGGTCGTTACTTGATGATATGGGTCGTTTATGGTGGTTTATGGTGGTTTGGCTAATTTTGGCTAGTTTGGGTCGTCTCAACCTTTGTCAATAGCCATTTGCCACATTTGAAAGGGCTACATTTCGCTCATCCGCGCTCGGAAACTGACACATTTGAAATAGCTATACTCCTTGGCGCAGATTGTTACTGGCAGCTGATCGAAGACAAGATTATTCGCGGAAATGGTCCCACCGCTGTCAAATCTAAACTGGGATACCTTCTGTCGGGTCCAGTTCACTCCCGCGTCACAAAGACGAACACTGTCCTCCACGTCGCTACTAATCTCAAACAAGAAGAAACTGATATGAACTCATTTTGGGAATTAGAATCGATCGGCATTAGGGACGACCCACAAGCTACAGAGAGTGCAGCTGACTACGAGCTCTACCGCAGTACCAAAATAGAATTCCATGGCAACCGGTATGTTGCAAAACTTCCCTGGAAACCGGACCATCCACCGCTCCCGACAAACTTCTCAATCAGTGAAACGCGCACTCGTTCAATGGTGAATAGACTCAGCGGTGATCTGCGCAGTACATATGACAAAATAATACAAGAACAAGAGCGCAAGGGCTTCATAGAGAAAGTCATAGACAATGATACGTCACAAGGACACTACCTACCGCACCACCCGGTAAAAAAGGACTCAGAAACAACCCCCATACGAATCGTATATGATTGCAGTTGCAAGGCAGGGAACGGAGTCAGTTTAAATGATTGTTTGTCAACAGGAACGCCGCTACTAAACGATCTGGTATCAATACTGATTCGCTTCCGTGTTCATCGCTATGCCTTGTCAGCAGATATAGAAAAGGCATTTCTACAAATTGGATTACATGAAGACGACCGCAACTTTACGAAATTCCTATGGTTATCGGACTGTAATAACCCAAATAGCGATTTTGATGTTTACCGTTTCAAATCGGTATTGTTCGGAGCAGTCTCTTCGCCGTTCATTTTGAACACAGTTGTCCGTTCTCACCTTGAAGCAAATGGATCCGACGTCTGTCAAGATCTAAAGGAAAACATTTATGTTGACAACGCAATGAGCGGAGCACAAACAGAGAAGACATACTGAATATCATAACGAAGCGAATGAGGTGATGTCGAAAGGCGGATTCAACCTCCGTTCGTGGGCTTCAAACTGCACAGAACTCCGCAACCTTGCTCGGGAGCAAGGAAACTTAGACAGCGAAACGACCGTGAACGCCTTGGGTCTACTTTGGAATACAGAGTCGGACAAGTTATCCTACAAACAGAAAGTTATGGAAGACGGACATTTAGCCACAAAGAGAGAGGTCGTACGGAGTACCGCAAGCATATACGACCCGCTTGGATTTCTCGCGCCAGTTCACGTGACGGCAAAATGCTTTATCCAAGAACTCTGGAAACGTGATACACAATGGGATGAACCGCTACCGCAATCACTCAGTGATAGTTGGTGTACTCTCCGCGCTGAATTATCTGCCGCCACAAGCAACTTTTCCATCGACAGGAAGTACTTTGGTTGTACGGACTCTTGCAGAGAACCCTACGAGTTACATGTATTTGGAGACGCCAGCACCAAGGCTTACGGTGCTGTGGCCTACCTTCGCCATGAACACAATACCGCCTTAATTATGAGCAAAACCCGAGTCGCACCGATCAAAACAGTAACACTTCCGCGCCTCGAATTGATGGCCACATTGATTGCTGCTAGATTAGCGAAATTCATCCGTGAAAGTCTCGCAAAACTCGTGAACATCACGCGTTGCGTATTGTGGTCAGACAGCCAGATAGTAATTCACTGGGTCAACAATAATAGTCAGAAATTGCCTGTCTTTGTACATAACCGCGTAAGAGAAATCAGATCAATTTCCGTCGACGCACTGATGTATTGTCCTACGAAAGACAATCCCGCGGACATAATCACAGGGGGCATCCCCGCATCTAAACTTCAAGAAAATTCGCTGTGGTGGAATGGTCCCCGTTGGCTTGGAAACGGTAACTGGCCAACTTGTGCTATGAATGACGTCATACCACAGTCAGATGTTGACACCACCACACGCGACTCAGAGAGAAACACGGCTGCGTTTAAAACCATCACATGTCAACGTGACACTTACGATAATATCAAGAATATTATTGATCCAAGCCGGTACAGCTCATACAACAAACTTCTACGCGTAACTGCGCTCGTGATGAGATTCACATCAAATATCGCAAAGCCTAGCGATAAAAGAATGCTCGGACCGCTCTCCGCTATAGAAATCCAAACGGCTGAAACTACGTGGATTAAGAGCATTCAACGAGAACATTACAAGAACGAGATAAATACACTGCAAACGAAATCTCAAAAAATCGGATCATTGTGCAGACAACTTCACTTGTTTGTAGATGAGCTTGGTTTACTTCGCGTCGGAGGCAGACTACACAATGCTCCTCTAGACTTTGAAACTAAGTTCCCATTGCTTCTGCCGACACGCGAACATTTCACACGGCTGCTCATATCAGACGCGCATCAAAATGTCGCGCATGCTGGACTGAATGCTACAGTCACCTATATCCGTAGAAGGTTCTGGATTACCAAGATACGACAAATCGTAAAATCCATTCTACACAAGTGTGTTGTGTGTAGGAAGATAAACAGCAAACACTACAAAATTCCGATACCAGCACCACTTCAATCGATGAGATTACTAGAAGCGCCCCCATTTACAGTGACTGGTGTCGACTTCACCGGGGCACTTTTCGTGCTTGGTGAAAAGCGTGAAGAAAAGGCCTACATATGTTTGTTTACGTGTTCTGTTTCTCGTGCAGTTCACCTTGAACTCGTACATGACCTCTCCACTCAAACTTTCTTACGCGCATTTCGTAGATTCTGTGCAAGGAGATCAATACCTCGCTACATGATTTCGGACAATGCCACAACTTACGAGTGCGCAGCAGATGAATTGAAAACACTGTTCAATTCGCCAGCGGTCAAGTCCTATTTAGCAAATCGCAGAATCGATTGGAAATTTATTCCCAAGCGCGCCCCGTGGTTTGGGGGTTTCTATGAACGCCTAATTGGCATAACAAAGATCGCCCTGAAGAAGGTACTCGGACGATCATACGTTACGTTCGATGAACTACAAAACAGTAGTTACGGAGATTGAAGCTATCATTAATGATCGACCTCTCACGTATACATCTAGCGAGTTCGGCGATCCTCAGCCTTTAACCGCCGTCACACCTCCTACATGGTAGACAACTTACTGGATTACCTTACGACACGCCAGATGTCGATCAGTTGGAAGATCCGACATACGGTGTGACAAAATCAGCTCTCCAGAAACGATCGGACCTTCTCGCGAAATTGCTTAGCCACTTCTGGCAACGCTGGTCAAGGGAATATCTCACCTCACTTCGTGAACGTGACAGTTTGAACACTACGAAGGGAACAACTGAGAATGTCATTAATGTCGGTGACATTGTTCTAGTCGAGGACAATCGTGTACCGCGAATGAAATGGAATCTTGCTGTCGTCGAGAATTTGAACTATGGTAACGACAATCTCGTACGCTCGGCAGAAATCAAAACAAAGTTTGGTCGCACAAATCGACCTATCAAGAAACTATACCCAATTTTGGAACTGGGTGCGGACATCGACGGTAACAATTTGTGTGATCTCAATAGCTCTGAAACCAATGATGAGCCAACGCCGGATTGCAAGGAATCAAAGACACAGCCGGACAAACTCACCCGCGCTGCTGCCAAGAAAGCGCGTCAATGTATAAAAAAGTGGACACATGATCTGTTGAAATAGAGAGCTATTTCATGTGATCTATCAGTATAATACTCACCATACGAGCACTGACTTTAATTTCACTTGTCATTACGAACATTTGAACATTGCCGTTGCATGACATTAGTATTATCTGTGAACATTTGTGTGATACGTCACAGTAATAGTGTTTTTTCAAATCGGACGCAAAAACATTGACCTTTCGTTTACAGGTCAAAAACATTTGATTGCCATGTTTTATTTGCAAACTTGAAGGAGTCATGTTTATCACCGTGTTATCATTGTGTTTGCAGATTCAGTTACAGTTTAATTCAGTTGTTCAGTAATTGCAGCACTTTCGCCGGGCGGAGTAATGTTGAGAACAAGAGTATGTTTATTGCCTTCTGCCTATTGGCGTATTGTCTCGCTGTCAATCACCGAGAGACTTTCCATATTTGTATTGTACCACGCCCTCTTTCACGGGCACGTGGGTTCTGAGATTGGCGGAATAAAGCTGAGTTGAGTTTGCTGTTGTCAACTGAACGCGTGCGTCTATTCGTTCTGTTCTCTGGGTATCTACGAACCACCTCACCCCAAGCGGTCACAAAGTTCTAGGGCCCCGTTGTCGTTCGCGTGGGAATTTTCGTAAATTTTGACGGTTTTTGAGGTTCGTTGATAATATCTTGGAAATAACAGACTCAGCCCGGACCATTAACTTTTATTTATTGGCAAGGGCGAGAGGAAAGCCAAAATTAGCATTAATTTTTGGCTTGCCTCTCGCCCTTTCCCATAAAAAAACGTTAATGGTCAGCGCGTCTCCCGTTATTTCTATAGACCTAATATGTCTCTACAAGCAGTTGTAGGTCAAGACATTTACGGCAATGCTTTATGCAACATTTTCTTTCTATACTCAACTTGTTATGCAATAGAGTTGTGGTGGTCATGGTGGTGGTGGTGGTGGGTAATTTTACACCCAATTTTTCCCCCCTCAAATGGTCGTTTTCGGTCCGTTTGGGTCGGTTTGTCACCCCCGATCGGTTTGGCCCCGTCGAAGACACCAAGCGTACGTGTGGAGGGAAAGTGTGCGTCACAAACACTGTCGTGTTTAATATGTTCTTCGTTTTCATTTTAATTTTTCCTGTATTTTAGGCTGGAACCCACCAGGCAAGTTAAAGCAATACGAGGAAACGGTCAACAAATTTCTCGAGTTGCAAGTTCCAACCTTGATCGTTCACTATGAAAAGATGAAAACAAACCTCATGGTAGAAGTAAGGCGAATTGTTGGTTTTCTTAACATGACATTGAGCAGAGAGAGAGCAATGTGTGTGAAGAACAACGCGGAAGGCAACTTTCACCGAAAAACTGGTGATATGGAAGCTCCGTATGAAGCATTCACAGATCGAATAAAATGTGATGCATTGGATGCCATGAGAAGGGTGTCAATGGTACTTGTGAAGAAAGGTCATGACCCACTACCGTGCGTACAGGAACATCCGGTATCCGGCTGTGACTTGTTTTCAAAGGCAGTGTTATCTAATTCCAATTGCACAGCGGACAACTCAACACTGTCGTAAATTAAGCCCACAGTTGACAACCTTGCGTATTCCAGTTTGACTCTCTTTTCCTCCAGATCTACCTGACAACGAGGCACTATCTCGTTGGCTCTCCAACTTTAGGGACTGTTCAGAATTTACTTCCAGGGGGAGGCTGGACGATTTTCTATTTTCTGGGTGATTTTTTTTTCCACGCCCCCCCCCCCAGTAAATTATGGAAAAAATTCATGCCCCCCCCCCTCATCTTTCCTGGGTTTTTTCCATGGCCACCCCTAATATATACATGCATGCTTACACACTAAGACTGACATGTCCAGCCTAACAAGTTGCAGGAACTGTAGTGGACATTTAATCGATGATATAACAAAACATTTCAGGGTTATGTGACTATAAAAAGAATGTTTTGCAGGGACTGCAAGTGGCACACTTTTGGAAAGGCTAGCAATAAACATATCAGGTTGTAAATTTTTGAAGAAAAGTTAATTACTAAATATGAATACTTCTTTTGTTATGTCTCACTGATACATATGATGCACACAAAGACAAGCACAGAAGTCAGTTGGAAATGGTGAACAGAAAATCAGAGGAGCAGATAATTGGCAAAGTGATATATATCTTTGAAGTTTAATGGTACATCATTTGCAGATATCCAGATATTTCTGGAAAGTGAGATGTACATGCACAAGTTCAGCATGACATTTTCATTTGATAATGCTGAATAACTTGCAGACTCATGGTGAAAGGTTTAAAGATTAACTAATTTTTACTTTTCTTTTTTTTTCAAATTTGGTTGCCATAAAACCAAGTAGCTGCCACTGAAAGCAACAATGCTGAGGAATATTTTAGAACATTTCTTGAACAAAACACCTCATCCATAACATAAATTCATATGTTATTCTGCTCATTCCATTCACAATCCAATGTTCACATTAAAATGCAGATAACCCTGTGTAAGTCAAAGTTCACATTTTGTCAGCAGTATTTTTCAAAATTGACAGAGCATTCATATTTCAAATTTTTTTAACAAACTTTAATTTTAAAATAGTCATGATGCACATGTTTTCAGATGACACGAAACAATACATGTTAATTTGTTTTTTTGCCTTTTCTGCCAGCCGTCACTGGGAAATCTTTGATTATACATATCAGCATAAATGGGACACAAAAGTGTTAGCATCAATACATAATGTGTAAGCCTATCCACATTTCTCCTAGCCTCATACACACTGAGATCACTTCTTGAACTACAGCAAATTTCTTGTGTACACAATAGCATTGATGCAGTGCCACATGAGTCTCCTAGGTGCACATACAGGATTTTGTAAATTTTTCACCATATATTTTTGACAGTCATACATAATATTTTTAAGGAAAGTAAGGGAACCAGCAAAAACCGCAGCACCTACATGTACCATCTCAGTATTTGGTGTACAGGTACTCCAATGATGGGTGATTTGAATCTGTTCAAATGAAGATGTCAGTGTCAAAAATATGCAAATGAGGTAAAAAGGGAAAATCCAGCAAATTGCCACAACTGTGTTACCACAGACCACATTTGGTTGAAAATTGGCATGCATGTACCTAGAGGCAACATTAGTTGAGTGTCTTCAAATTGCGGTGAAATTTTGATATTTATATTTTTGGGGCAATTTTCCCCATTTTTAGTATGCATGTTCCCAGGGGTAAAATTAGTTAAGTATGTTCACTTTTGCCTGCCACATTGAACCAAATGTGAGCCAAGTGTCATTTACACTATGTTTTTTTTCATCCTCATCCTTCCAGCTACAACAAATGTGATCTCTAGAAAAAGTGGATATTCTTGGTATTGGGTAGTCCCCGACCTTAAAAAGACATTTGCTGTATATTTTAGCATTTGTTCAATGTTCATCTCTGTGTATCAGCATTTGTTTGTTATTCTATCCCTACATAGAACACCCAATGCTGTATTTAGTAACATATCAGTATGAACATAAATGACGATTGTTATTGTTGACAAAGGAATTCTAGTCTGGACTAGATCCGAGATCTCTTTTCAACAATAACAACGCTGAATGTTCACTGTAAGGTCTGTGTTGACATGCTAAATACTGGACATTTCATGACGCTTCAGGGAGGAGTACAAGATACTGCAGTAGATGCATAAAACAAAACACTGTGAATATTACCAAATTTTGCAGCTACAGGAGTTTAAATAAACATGTTGAGTTTATCTGTCACCCAGGTAGCGTCTATGGTTTTCTTTTGTATAGATCAGAAATTCTGGGCAAATATTGAATTGATGGGGTTTTTTTCTTGGCCCCCCCTAAAAGCTTGAGGTATTTTTGTCTGCCCCCCCCCCCTAATTTTTCTTGAAGAAAATGGGTGACCCCCTGAAAATCCTCCAGGCCCCCTGGAAGTAAATTCTGAACAGTCCCTAATATTGTCTCAATCTTTCGCTTATGCGCTTTTATATGTGAGTATAAATCTCTTACCCTCGTCTCTGCCGTTGTCTTTTGCCTTACCTCTTCGTTCCACTCCCTCTCCCACCAGAGTTCTCCCCTCCCTCCTCCCTCCCTCCCTCCCTCCCTCCCCCCCCCCCCCCTCTCTCTCTCTCTCTCTCTCTCTCTCTCTCTCTCTCTCTCTCTCTCTCTCTCTCTCTCTCTCCTCTCTCTCTCTCTCTCTCTCAGCCTGTCTCTGACGTATATGTAGCAGTAAAATGGAAAGGTGGAGGAAACTTCATTGAAGTCGACTACTTTGTGGCAGAAATATTTCAATCTTGACTTGTGTCAAAATTCGTATTTTGTCATAGCTATCCAAACATCTATCCTTTTCTTCATTGTCAAACCTGCTAAGGGAGTTGTCATCACTTATCGGAGCTGAGGGGTGGATTAGAAAGTATTGACAGTACACCAAAAATCAAAAGCTATAAGGCACTTAAAATTCTTAAGAACGAACGGAGACCTACGCACATATTTTTTCGGGCAAGAATTTGGTGGTGAAATGATCCCTATTACAATGTTATTGGTTTATAATAATTTTTCTTGAAATTTGCACTAAATTTACAGACTTCATTTTAACGTTTAAGGACTATCAGCACTTGAAATGTCGTGAAATCGTTGTGAAATTCCGTCACATCTGTTTAGTCGTTGAATCCTGGAGAACCTTAACGTGTATTACCAATAAAGCCAATGAAAAAAATTGCGTGGTTCCGGTAACCTGACCTACCCTATTTTAACCCTCCCCCCCCCCGACCCTAAACTTTTTATTGGTCCGTCAACATGGAAGTAACACAGACATTTTCCGCGATAATTTTGGAATTTTTTTGTGAAAAAAGAAAACCTTAAGAGAGTTAGAGCGATATAATGTCATCAAGGAAAGTCTAGCCTGTGCAAGCCTGTTCTCGTCAGCGACATGGTGAGCTATTCTGCACACGGTACCAAAACAATGTGTTATTAATATCATTTCCATATGGGAACCAGATATGAACTGAAAATGCTCACGTGTTTCATTATATATTGCAGTTAAATGTAAATTTGACCTTTGCCATATGTTTGCCACTTCATTGAAAGTATTATGATCAACATAATGATCAATGTTCACCGCCGATTAATTTTTAAAGGTGATGAAGTACAAATATGTAATTAGCTAAAATGAAAATATTAAAGTTTTTTGACTGCTGTCGTTGTATCACCATTTTACATAGCAAGTGTAATTACCGTTGGCCAAGTCCTTCAAGCCATATATTCCGAGGTGTGAAAGCTCATTAGATATGCAAATTATAAATTACCTGAAATGAAAATGTGAAATGACTTTCGATATTGTTTTAACCAGGTATAATCATCAATGTACATAGCATGTTTTGCCAACTTTGATCAAATGAATTCCAGCATATATCCCTAATAAGCAAAGTTCATTAAATATGTTAATTAGCAATTGACTTAAGTAAAAATGCTTAACGATTGTCAATAATGTTGTATCATGGTATCTGCTATGTATGTAGCAAGTTTTGTCAACTTGGTCAAGTCAATTCAGATATATATCTCTAATTAGAAAGTTCATTAAATATGCAAATTAGGAATTGACTGAAGAGAAAATGCTTAATGATTTTCAATAATATTGTATTATATTGTCTTTAATGTATATAGCAAGTTTCATTAATTTTGATTCAGTCAATTCAGATAAATATCCCTAATTATGAAAATTCATTTAATCTGCAAATTAGGAATTGACTGAAGTAAAAATGTCTTTTGACTTTCAATAATGTTATATCACAGTATCTTTGATGTATATAGCAAGTTTCAACAACTACAATAAAGTTAATTCAGATATATATCCCTAATTGGGAAAGTTCATTAAATATGCAAATTCGGAATTGGCTGAAGTAAAAATGCTTAAAGACTTTCAAAAATGTTGTATCATAGTAGCTCCAAATACATGTAGCAAGTTTCATCAACGTCGGTCCAGTCAATTCAAATATATATCCCTAATTAGCAAAGTTCATTAAATATGCAAATTAGGAATTGGCTAAAGTTAAAACGCTTAATGACTTTCAATAATGTTAAATAATAGTATCTTTAATATTCATACCAAGTTTGGTAAATTTTGATCGAGTCAAATCAGACATATATCCCTAATTACGAAAGTTCATTAAATATGCAAATTAGCAACTATCTTCCATGTCACCCCTTAATGGTTCCCACTGCTGATATATCTTGGTGTGATCAACATTTGTAGCAAATCTCATCAAATTATGTGTAGTCGTTTTTAATGTATATCCGTTTTTTTCTAAAATTATTAATTATGCAAATGAGCAAAAAGTATGCAAGCCACACCCACCAAAAACTAATCAGTTCTTGCCATTTGCTAACTGAATATATGTAACAGATTTGATTCTGATCTGATAAGCCGTTTTTGAGATATCGGACCAACAGACAGACAGACAGACAGACACACAGACAGACAGACAGACAGACAGACAGACAGACAGACAGACAGACAGACAGACATCGCTGCGACATATGCTCACGTGTGTAAACACGTGAGCAAAAAATGGAACAGAACCAGTTGCGTGAACACTTGCAATTAACTTGCATGCCTTACTAATTTTTTGGTGAAATAAAAACAAATGACACTGTTTTTCCTTCCTACCTACCCTATTTTTGAAAAGCATGTTATCGGAACCACACTTTTTTTGCTCACGGGTTAACACACGTGAGAATATGTCGCAGCGATGTCTGTCTCTGTCTGTCTCTGTCTGTCTGTCTGAAGCTACTATGATACAACATTCTTGAAAGTCATCAAGCATTTTTACTTCAGCCAATTCCGAATTTGCATATTTAATGAACTTTCCTAATGAGGGATATATATCGGGATATATATCTGAATTGACTTGACCAAAGTTGACAAAACTTGCTACGTATATTGAAGACACTATGATACAACAGTATTGAAAATCATTAAGCATTTTTACTTCAGCCAATTCCTAAGTTACATATCTAATGAACATTGCTAATTAGGGATATATATCTGAATGGACTGGACCAAAGTTGATGAAACATACATTATAGATACTATGATACAACATTATGGAAAGTCATTAAGCACTTTTTCTCCAGGCAATTCCTAATTTGCATTTTCAATTATCTTTTCTGATTACGGATATATCTGGGATTCATTTAATCAAAGTTGGCAAAACATGCTATGTACATTGATGATTATATCAGGTTAAACAATATCGAAATATCGAGAGTCATTTTACATTTTCATTTCAGGTAATTTATAATTTGCATATCTAATGAGCTTTCACAGTTCGGCATATATGACTAGAAGGATTTGGCCAAAGGTAATTACACTTGCTATATAAAGTAGTGATACAACGACAGCAGTCAAAAAACTTTAATATTTTTATTTCAGCTAATTACATATTTGTACTTCATGACCTTTTAGAATTAATCGGCGGTGAACATTGTTTATTATGTTGATCATAATACTTTCAATGAAGTGGCAAACATTCCCACTAGTTACGGAGACGATGAGGTCAAAGAACTGGAAAAGGCTTTTTTGGGTACCGATTCTACGAGATGTAAACACAACAATCCCATGCTTGAATAGTGATGGTTCATACAAACTCACATGAAATATTCTTTCCACTGTTAACTATTCACAATACTGCAATCTATAAGGAAGCTGCTCGTGTTGTTATACAAACTATAATTTTACATGTACAATTTCAGACGCAGTATACATTTCTATTGCTTGACACTACACTATGTGCGGCACAATTTCTTTGTTTGGATAGTTTTGAACTTCATTTCTTTGTTTGGATAGAGGAAAATTGACTGTTTTTGGAGATTAATTAATTTTAATCTGTCTGAGGATCTGACTTGAATGAGCCATGGAACAAAACACAACAATGGCCAGACTCTCGAGCTAATACACTAAAGGCACGGTTCAGGCGTCAGATTGCCTTGCTAGGAAATTTACTTAGTAGATTACAATTTCAATGGAAAACAAAAGGCTATGACACCTTTATAATCCTCTTACGGACTAGAACAAACTCAATCCCTGGGATCAATTCCCCAACCTATAAGGTAGCCTTAGTAATATTCTTAAAATCCTTGTGATTTCCTTTATATGTCTTTATTGTTTGTTATGCATTATTAAAGGTGTTAGACTAAGGTGCTTTTCAAGGAATTATAATTGTCGCGCCATATAATTTGAATGGAGACTCGGAGAAAAAACCGCAGACACGGATTTGAAGGTTATTGCTAAGGCTTGCCAATGCATAAATTTCAACCGGAAGTCGTGCAGTGAGTTCGCTAAAGGGAGGAAAAACCGATTTTTGGAAGGTTCGCTCGTCACGTGACGATTATGCAAATAATGACTATGTACTGTGCACGGTCGGATTTCCCGAGATCAGAGTTTACAGAAAATATATACTTCATTGGGATTGAGGACTTCTATAACTGACAAAAAATAAAAACCTAAAAGTGTCTATAAGGTATGTAGCAATTGCTGTTGGAATTTTAATATCAATAGCTCAATAGCTCAATATCCTGCAATAGCTTAATATACACTGAAGAGGCACTCATTTTTGTGAATTTCATATTTTATCAAATATCTTGAAGGAATAAATGGCTTGTTTTGGGGTTAAACTTACCTGTTCGCCTTGTCTTTTCTGCTGCTTAACGTGTTGGTATGACATCAAACATTGACATCAATTCGCAAAAGCTAGGGAGGTATCCACCTTTCCCAGTAGTCAATAATGATGGCTTTGTATCTACATCAACAAGTACCTACTAAACTACTGGTGTTTTGTAGTATACAAATATAAGATGACTGTAGCAATGTAATAGCCCCCTCCCCCCCCCCCTCACCGGCACTGTCATAGGAAGGGTATATGTATACTTACGTATGAACATGAAAAGGTTGAGAAAACGTAGACTTTTTAACCCTGATTTTTGACTGTAACACAACGTTTGATCCAAAATAAGCAGTTTTGATTGTAGGATTTGTTCAAAAATGTACCCTTCTGGCCCAATACTCATTGAACGTGTGATTGTAGCGTTTTTGCTTTGTAAATTGTAGTTTGTACTTTGTACAAAACGCCAATTACCAAATTACCAATTACCAAATGTCAAGGACTTGAAGGTTTTATTATGCTTATTCAAAGATGCACATTACCTTCATGGTTGTGCAATAATAGGAAAACAACCTGCTATAAACGTTTTGCTCACACTAAATACTCCAATGGTCTGTTGGGTTTATGAACTTGATATCTGCTTAGCCCTTCACCCCGGCCACTTCTGTTACAGCCACGGGGTTTGTTTTTCCCGTGTGCCATACTTCATATTGCATAATTCATATCCATCCAAATTTTTCCTCTTAGAAGCAGAATTCCATGGACGTTGTATGTACTTTCGTCCACGCTGTTGCTTAATGTGTCACTTGGTTCTGAAGTCGGTTTTGCAATTATTTGACACAGTTATGATGCCAACGATCACTCCTGAAATTTTTTTGCCACCAGCAAGAACTGTATGATGATGCACCAAAATCAAAGAAGGCCACCTCGATGATGAATTCTCACCGGTGAGAATGGAAATTCTCACTAAGTATAGCGAGAATTGAAATTCACTGGCGAGAATCATCAAGACTCGCCGTTCATTGGCGAGAATCATAAAGACTCCGAACGGCGAGTCTTGATGATTCTCGCCAGTGAATTTCAATTCTCGCTGTACTTAGTGAGAATTTCCATTCTCACCGGTGAGAATTTGTTCTCACACTTGATTCTCGCCAAGGAGTGCATTTCTCACCAATCTCCAGTGGAGATTAAAATTTTCTCACCGACAGCGGTGAGAATAAGAACAGATTCTCACTGATTGCGAGAGAGCGTCAGTTTCTCGCTCTAGTCACGCACTTTTTCCCTATAGTGCTCGATGATGTCTTTCATCGCTGCCATTCCATCATTCATGGGGTGCAAGTTCCAAGGAATGAATATATGCTATTTGGGTTTTCACAGTAAGCACGTGGGAAGCACAGTGCAGTCCTTGTGGCCCCTTGCATGTTAGCTCTGAACATGAAAACTCTGAAAACTGCCCCTTTTCATTTAAAAACCCTCTGCTTCAAAACCTAATAAATTATGTAGATGTTTGCTGTCATAGTTGTGCGTACCTCAACCAAAGAGTCTGTACAAATGCAATATGTCATACCAGATGTTGTCATTTGAGGCAATCGACGACAATATGGAAGTTCGAGTTTGTCCTGATCCCTACATACACAAGGTTTAGAAAGAATAATACACCAGTCCGATAACACAGGCTGATGCACCGTTCAAGCATGGACCAAGGCTGCACTGCAAAATTTAAATACAATTGATTGAAGCAACAGCAGTATCGAGTAGTAAGACTTACCCCGCTCTTACTTGTGCAAGAAGGAAAATGTTGCACGAAGTTACACTACACTATAAATAACAGGGACTGGTTTGCATAATTCACAAAATCTCTGTCTTTTTATTGTGTTCAAAGTGTCTTGTATTTATTGCACGGTCTAAAACCATTTTGTAGCTCTGCACACTGAAACCTCTTCACGCATGGGTCCACCCATCCCTTTGAAAACAACAGGAATGTACAAAAATAATGATGATGAATGGGTTAAAATGACAAAGCCACAAATGGAACAGCCAGATTCTAGACTTACTGTCGATAGTTTCTGATCTATAACTATCTTTAAAAGCTTTCAAATCGGCCAATGAATTTCGGCAGAATTTTAGACACCGCAAGTATAAATAAGGCTAAGCATGAGGTTTTTTTGAACATTTTTGAACATTCTCAATAATTTTTTAAATATGGCAGGAATAGGATTAAAATTGTACGAAATTACAAAGTAGATATTTGCCATTTCGAAACACAGTGTTTGTTTCATGGCTGACCAAATCCATGCCCGGGACTCTGAAGGAGTATGTCAAGTATCACTGTATAAAATATCAGGGGATTTTGAGCAAATTCGAGTGGCTTAATCTTTTTCAAAACATGCTGTGCTAACTGCAACCATGCGTCTGCTTGGTTTTGCATCATCGGGTCAATTAATGAACAAAAACTCTTATTTTCGTGGATTTGACAAATTTTCCTTAGCAACCGTTGCCTAGATACTTGAATCTTTCGGTATCGCCTTAAGATAGAACGCGCCTCGGGGACAGATATTCTGTCGTTCAAACTTTATCAATTTTCTTCTGATCTACCACTTGTGGGGGATCATTTTAAAGCTCTTGATGAAAGAAAGGTTTTCACCTTCTTAGTTTTTTCGAAAATCGAAAAATTTTATTTTTTCCCAAAGAGTTAACACAGGGATGGCGGCCATTTTGAATTTCAAAAAATGGAAATCTTAGGTAATTTGTCTATCTAGTACCAAATTTTGCACGGTGTCCCCTTATGTTTATTCTTGCTTTGGTAAGAGAATGGTAGAAAGTTTCATTGAGGAAAGTTTGAGAAAAAATTGAAGTCTGTCACTCTCGATGCACGTACTACCTTACAGGCCTCCGGGCCATATGCAAATGACGAACCGCTATTGTTCTCATTGCTGCACTCCTGTTCGCGCTTACAATAATCTGATGACATTTCCCCCATCATGGGGGCTTTAAAGGATGATGCGCCTCGGGGACAGGTATTCCGACTATCAAATTTGACAATTCTTTTCAGTCTGATCTACCATTTGTGGGGACTCATTTTAAAGCTCTTGGAGTGAGGAAAATTTTCAGTCTTTGTTTTTCGAAAATTGCAAATTCTATTTTTCTCCCTAGAGTTAACTCAGGGATGGCAACCATTTTGAATTTCAACAGTCGGTAAATATTGGGTAATTTGTTTATCCAATTTGGACGATGACGCCTTCTTTTAATTTTGATTTGGTAAGGGAATGGCTGAAACTTTCTATGGGGAAAATTGAGCAAAAGTTTGGAGTCTTTCACTTTCGATGTACATAATATCTTAACATTCCCATAGAGTGTAAAATAATTTACATTTTCCCATTGATACCAAGCGATTTTAATTTGTATAATAAACGCAAATGATCAACCTTGTCAAATACCTTTGAGAAATCAATAGGGGTATATCAAAAACATAACTGAAAAGTTTGAACAAGACTGGCAATATTGTGTCTCCTGAGAATTTGTAAAATTAATTTGGGATGGGCTATTTCCTCTTCTGTGATTGGAAAATTTATACGTATTCTGCTGGTTGCTTCCTCTTCAAGCATATCAGTATTGGCAAGGAAAGCACTAATCTCCTCATCGGATGAACTTGCATTATGGTTAGTAGAGACGTTATTGTAAAGTCTGTTAAATATAACGACCGTCAGATCCCGCTAATTTCAAGGCATCATGAAATTTGGATAATATTGGTATTTGGCAATCCATTCTTTGCTTCGTTGATAAGTGACGGAGGTGTTCCTAACAACAGATTCTGGTGGAATGATCCTCTACAGTTTTCCTTCAAACTGTAGTAGCCTACAGCATCAAATTATCTAACAAACAATCAGGTTAAAGATGGTATGCACCTCGAAAGTGAAAGACTTAAACTTTTGCTCTAACTTTCCTCAGGAATCTTTCAATCATTCTCTTTCAAAATCAAGCATAAAAACAAGAGGTCACCATGCAAATTTTTGTACTAGAGAAACAAATTACCCAAGATTTACCGATATTAGA
Source organism: Ptychodera flava (assembly GCF_041260155.1). Classification (NCBI taxonomy): domain Eukaryota; kingdom Metazoa; phylum Hemichordata; class Enteropneusta; family Ptychoderidae; genus Ptychodera; species Ptychodera flava. The sequence goes on along the minus strand of NC_091944.1, from coordinate 9,701,002 downwards.
AATTCAAAATGGCCGCCATCCCTGTGTTAACTCTATGGAGAAAAATAAACATTTTCGAATTTCGAAAAACTAAGCCAGTGAAAAGTTTTCTTTCACCAAGAGCTTTAAAATGAACCCCCACATGTGGTATATCAGAAGATAATTGTAAAAGTTTGAGAGTCCGAATGTCTGTCCCCAAGGTGTGTTCTGCCTTAAAGAAATATCCGCCAGGAATTATGTCTTTGTGCAATTTGAATAGGGATGCCTATTGTCCCTAGTTTCTAATCTACAACTATGTATGCTGCTTCCTTGTGTTGAATTAAGTCAGAAGGCGCCTCGGGGACAGATTTTCAGACTCTCAATTTTTCCAATACTTTCTGGTCTACCGCTTGTGAAAGCTCATTTCAAATCTTATGGAAAAAGAAAATTATTTTTTTGAAAATCAAAAATGTTATTTGTCCAATAGAGTTAAAGGTATCCTGTCACCCATTCCAATTTTGCCACAGTTACCACGGAAAATCTGACCAATCACAAATTTTAAGCGGGTGGCAGCTTTTTAAAAACAGCTCTCTCACATGGGCATTTTGAATACCAAGGAACGCCCCTTTGACCATATATGGGCATATTTAGATTACAGATGACTGTATACCTTTAACGCCAGGATGGCAGCCATTTTGAATTTCGAATATTGGTAAATGTTAGGGAGCATTCAGTTTTTACGGCCTGGGGGGCCGCCAAAATCTTGTCGCCAGTGTTCAAAAAAATATAGACCCCCCCCCCTGCTTTTTCGTGAAAAAAAGATGACCCCCCCTTTGTCAGATGAAAAAATTGATGACCCCCCCCCCCCTCGCTGAAAAATAACCAAAATTCATATGTCAAATTTACCCGCATGGTTTGGATTTGAACTCCGGTACGCGGCACACTTAATTTATTCGTGTAGCAATATTGTATAATGTATAAAGTAAACTTTATTGGAGTGGTTCCCAAAGGCAGCCCTCCGGTTAAGAGGGTCATGGGCCATTACGTAAAGTCAACTTTATTCTAGTGGGCCACCAAAGGTGGCCCGCCGGTAAAGAGGGTCGATCATGGCTATTGCATAAAGTAAACTTTACTGGACAGGGCTGCTGAAGGCGTGCGGCCATTAGATTGCCGTTGGGTATTACATAAAGTCAAATTATTGTAGTGGGCCGCCACGAGGCGGCCCGCCGGTAAAGAGGGTTGATCATGGCCATCACATGAAGTAAACCTAATTGGAGTGGGCCGCCAAAGGCGTCTGCCCGTTAAGAGGGTCATGGGTAATACATAATGTATATTTATTGTAGTGGGCCGCCAAAGGCAGCCCGCCGGTAAAGAGGGTCAATCATGGCCATGGCATAAAGTGAACTTTATTGTTGGTATTATGTTTTTGAAAATGTGGTGACCCCCCCCTTTCCTACCAGTGAAAAAGCGATGACCCCCCCCCCCCCCCCCTTGCGGATTCCAAAATTACGATGACCCCCCCCCCCCCCGCCGTAAAAACTGAACGGTCCCTTACGTAGTTTGTTTCTCTAGAACCTACATTTGCAACCTCTGATTCTTATTATTTATTTATTTGGTGAGAGAATGCTTGAAAGTTTCATCGAAGAAAATTTAAGCAAAGTTTAAATCTTTCACTCTACAGGCACATACCAGTACTACCTTAATGAGAATATTGTCAAAATAAAATAGTTAGGGAAACTGGAATGTTTAAACTTTGTGATTGAAACTGAAAACAATAAGGTCATGTTCATGTATTTTTGTTGTACACATTTATGACAGGCAATATCCATTAGCCATATTGTGATCCAGTTGAGTAAAAATACCATACACAGTGGAGTGGAGCCAATGTACATGAAAATACTCACACTTATTTAACTCTCACTTCAATTTTGATAATACCATTTATTGCACTCAATGATATGTTGAAAAATAGTGAAAATATACATTCATTGGAAAATAGTAAAAATATACTATCAATATTGATTGTGAAATTTGCAATATTAACATCTCTTGGATTTAAAACCTGTTCAACCTCACTTTCCAGTAAACAAGTCCACAAACACAATAAATGCGTGGAAAGGGAAGGTATAACAAGATCCAAGAATATGTCTTCACATATCAAGATTAGCATTATTTTACATTATGTAAACCATATTCATGACTGTCAGACCTTCCGCCGACTCCTCAAATATGTTGTAAATATGTTGACCTTAAAGGGATACAGTTGAAGGAGCTGCACTCAAAGATCATATGGGACCCATATGACCAATGTAAACACTCTATCCAAGGTACGATGGTGATTGATGGAAGTAAAAATATGTCTGTCATAATCTACGTTGCATAATTTAAATGTTGCAGCCAATATGTAACAGGTCTGACCTGAGAGCGATGGCTAATTTTTGTGTTTGATGAATGATATTTTGGCCATTGAGGTTGAATTGCTGTCAATTGTTTGCCAGAATAACATTTATAGATTATTATAGCAATTTAACTCGGAAATGCCAAGTTCACTAACGAAAATTATTTAAAACTGGTAAATTACATGATTCCGATCAGTTTATTGTAACAAGGGCGGGAACAGAGGCAGTCTAATGTAAAACACGTACTTGATATTCCCGTCGGTAGCTCTCAAGCACATGATTTTTAATTTCTCACGTGAGTTGGACCGTTCGTTCTCGCTAGAGTTGGCTTGTTTCAAAATGGCGGCGCCTCGTGCTTAGTGATGACTGAACCAGGCTTTCAAAAGTGATCGAAAATAGTCATTTTGAACCAAATTTCCCACTTTCTTTAGAACAGAGAGATTCTTTTGTCGGAAATACACATTGTCGAATAGGATTTGTGGTAGATGATATCTTTAATTTCACGCAATCTGTGTAAAAGTATTCAAAATGCCTCCATTGAAGTGCTCTGTTTTCAAACTCGTAGGTATATAGAGATTCCATTCTAAATTTTGTGTACACGCATTAGTCTTAATGCTCGCTTCACGAGCGTCTTTTGGCCGCTCTCACTGAGCTCGCTATGATGATGAGGTGCATCTAGATATCATGCATGAAATACATTGTTTGTAAACAAGAAACTTGCACAGGTGCAGTTCCGACAACTGTTTCCCTTTAAAATTGTTCATTTACAATTGCAAAAGTGTTGGCTCACGATGGAATTCCTTTTCAGCAGCTTGTGTAATAATCATTTCAGGCCTTTACCATACATCAACCCGATTCAGTTGCCGTGAACTTCATTCACATTCCTAAATTTCGGTCTTTTACAGGTTTAAAACATTTCTCTTAAAAGTTCCGTTCATGGTGACTAAATCATGGTTGTGGTCCAATTAAAGTCAACAAATTTTAATTCACTTGAGATCACATGATTGAGTTCATAGTTTAAAGGTCATGATGAATGCTCCATGTCTACTTTGAATGTAAAAAAAATGGACAGCATGTATATGGGAAAAATTCAATGCAAGTACAGAACTTGCAAAGTGGTGTTCTCTGTTTCTCTCTCACAGTTTTGCCCTGTCAGACTGCAACAACGGTTTATAGTACTTGTGATATGATTCATGGACCTGGAGACAAAGGATAAAATAGGTGCAGTTTACCTTCAAATAATTCAATGTACTGCAAACATAGTAAAATTTCTATAAAAAAGGCACGATCTGACAAAACAGCATAAAAAGAAACTCACAAGGTACAGGACATGCTTCTTTTTGTGTTCCATCTCATTTTTTGCCAAACTGCAGGTGGTGGTGACGCCCAGGTTCATAAAGGCTACACTACTGTCACTGATGACTTATCATTTCAAGGTGCATAAATTCAAATATTTTTTGACGATAGTGCATTAACCTGTTTATCCCCAATCCCAGTAAACAGGTCCATAGGCAGTATTGACATCAATAGGTTTGGGCCTCATCATGGTGATGAAAGGGTTAAATAATCACGTTTTTACCAGCTGTGGTAATGAAGTACCCTGACCCTTAGACACCCACTCTGATACCCGGTCATCATTAACAAAAAAAGAAAGTAATTCATATTTCTCAACACTGGTGGCGCCCTTACCTCCTGCTTGTTCACTGGTGACTGTTTTGCCGATTCATACAGGTGTTCATACACTCGTCCGTCATATCTACCAAGTACAGAGCCAAGTATTGCATCAGGAACATCAAATGCATCCACTATGGCCACAGCATTTGGTCGGATAGTTGCCAAGAGCGATGCCGTGAAGTCACTCACCATGGAAACCTGATCTCCTGACAGATAACCATCCTTATAGAGAAACAGTAAGACACAGTCAAGCTTACAAAGTTGTGAATAATCTTGCAATTAAGAGAATGTATACTCATTATATTTTCTTGGCAAATTATTCCTCTAAATCTGATTACAACTGTATGAATCGTTGAACTCAAGATCTAGGGAGATAAATTACTGGGTAAAAGAACAACAGCAGTAATTTTTGATAATATTTTCATAATTTTTGATCTATGAATATATTTCTTATTCTCCTTCCAAACATATGTTAAAAGCAGAAGAATAAGCCCCATCAGTACAAATCATTGTGTAAATATGTGATGTTATGTTGACAAATGAATTAGTCCAGAGTGAAAATAAGTTAAAATTCAGCAAAAGCATGGGACAAAACAGACATGCAGTCTGTTTTGACAGGTTGAAAACTTAAACACTTTGAAAACTTAAACACCTTTGGGAGTGAAAGAAGACGCTGCAGTTTACAGACAGAGCAAGATTTTTCTTTGTTCCTGTTTAACATTTAGAACAGAAATTGTAGCTTTTGATTATACATCATTAGGGGACGACTGCATTAACTTACATGGTACCTGAAACCCGAGTCCTTGCCTGAGCAACTCGGGTGACAAACAGAAGATTTTTAATCCCTCAAGGTGTGAATGTTCCATTGTTATGTTTATCTAATCCAGCTGGTGCCATTGTAGTGCCATTGTAGGAAAGGCATGTCTGTGAAATTGATCCTCTAGGGAAGTAGGGTATTCCTAAGTTAATGGAGCCTTCCCGTAATGTGTACAACAGAAAGAGCTTGATAGTTCAGATAACCAATGAGAAGTTGATATCATCCCAACATCTTGAGAACAAATTCATGAACCCCAACATGACCTTACAACTTATTTTGTTGATACAAATCAACCAATTTGATTGAAAACTGTATGAATCAACCTTATTACCTGCATTCTGGAGTCAATTGGCAATGTAAAGTATTTTCAGGTGAAAATGTAACCTCTTTCTTACAAAAAAAATATTGACTTGAATTTTTTATTTCTTCCATTATCTGGCGGGCTAGCAGGCCATATACAGGATCAGATACCCATCACCCAATGCCACATTGGGCAATGAGGGGTAAAGTGCCTTGCTCAAGGGGACAACACCAACACCTCAGACTCAGTATCCTCTGATCGTGAGTCTGGCTCTCCGACCACAACATATAAGACTAAAATTTATCATTCCTAAATCTTGGGTCTGGTACTGTACCTTACCCACTGGTATTGTACCTTACTCACTGGTACTGTACCTTACCCACTTGTATTGTACCTTACCCACTGGTACTGTACCTTACCCACTGGTACTGGTACCTTACCCAACGGTACTGTACCTTACCCACTGGTACTGTACCTTGCCCACTGGTATTGTACCTACCCACTGGTACTGTACCTTACCCACTGGTACTGTACCTTACCCCCTGGTATTGTACCTTACCCAACGGTACTGTACCTTACCCACTGGTACTGTACCTTACCCACTGGTACTGTACCTTAACCAACGGTACTGTACCTTACCCACTGGTACTGTACCTTACCCACTGGTATTGTACCTTACCCAACGGTACTGTACCTTACCCACTGCAGTACTGTACCTTACCCACTGGTATTGTACCTTACTCACTGGGGCCATGATGAATTGCTATATGCATTAAAATTATCACAATGACTGATCACTTTAGGAGCCATGAGAATGGTCCATTTCATTTTTTTGATAGTTTTCCAACTATTTTTGACTTTTATTAGTGTCTCTTCATTATCTGAAAATAGGATCAAAATACTGATAGCGGCAAAAAATTGCCGAGTGTGAAAATAGACAACTGATGAAATATCCGTGTGACAACGGTGATTTTGCTAGGGGCGCTGAGCAGGTAAATGTTACCAGGGTACCCCTTTGCATGTCAATGCAATTAAATAGGGGGACAGTGGAAATGTCACCAGGGTCACCAAATCATTTACCAGTATTCCCCAACCTTAGCAAAAACACTGGACAAAACTAAACAAACATTGAGTTCCTAAGTCCCGACAGTTAAAGCTCCATAAGCTGTATCTTTTGGCTAGAATTCATTTGTAAATAATAAACAATGATCACTACACACATACAAGCTGTGTTGACAAAAAGAATACCCGAAATTTCAGCATGACAAACGGATTAGGATCAGACACGGTAGTTGATATACAGAAGAAGAATACTGAAAAACTTGCCACAAGTTACAGCTTATGCCCTTCAATCTGTGGAAAAGTTGGTTTCAACTATATACTGGAAAAAGGTAAATGCCTTACATGTAGGAAGTCTCCGGAATGTTCTTGAATGCCGGACAAGGCATACAACTGACACAGGGATTTCAAGACGGCTCTGGCGGACTCCGAAGTATCCATGGTTCTGATGCCATCAACAAAACTTCTTACAACAAACAGATGACAATGAGCCTGTTCAAAGCAATGGTCAAATATACATCATTATATCCTAGTAAAAGTAATTTACCAATTCTGGATTACAGTACTAAGCAACTGATTGATCTCTAGCATTTAGTGTTGATGTTAGCAGTCAATAACTTTACTGTATATTGTTACAGAATTTTTATTTTCTCTTTAACAGGAAAAATCAAATAAATTGCACTTATGCTTTCTTGTATCAGTAAAACACAACAATTGCACATTTTTCAGAGCCAAGCATTCCTGACTTTTAACATCTATATAACACTTTGTTTATTTGGCTTCTTATAACATACAAATAGCAGAAAATAAAATATAGCAAGTATTAACATTTTCTGTTCAATGCATGAAATGTAACACAGTGTACTTTTCTCCACTAAGTCAGTTGTGTCCTTGAATACAAGATCAAAAATTTACTTCTGCAAAACAAGTATTTCCTTTTCATTCAGATAAATTTGATTCTACAAATAGTAAAGCAGTAACATACTGAACAGCAGACCAACAGACTATATTCCTTTGATATAAACAAAATTCAAGATCAGCTAATTATTGAAGCTAAAATGTGCCTCAAATATTTATAATAATTTTCTTTCTTCTGTTCATATGGCTCATTTTGAAGTTCTTGGACTTTCATTTTTGCAAACATTGAAAATTTGTTTTTCCCAAAAGAATTGAGAGATGGATGGCAGCCATTTTGAATTTCAAATGTCGCTCCCTAAATGGCAGGCTATCAGTTTCTTTAGTAGTAATATGGGTATATTGTAAAGATGTTTTCATGATTTTGAAAGATGGTTTAAAGTTTTCTGGGAGAATTTTTTTTGGCAAATGAAGTCTTCCAGTTTTGACTGCGTACAACCAAAGTAATGTACCTTAGCAGCCTTTATGAGCGATAGGTGAGTGTTGTTCCAGGCTTCATGTTGTGCGCTTCCTGACATGATCTGATTCTGCAATTTTTCGGCTGCCATGGTGACCAACCTTTAAGCAAACGACAACAAAAGCAGTCGTTTCAAACACAGCATGGCACACCAATCAATATTGATTTTGTAACATTTTCTGTTTAAACATACTTCTACGCTACGTAATAAAGGTATAAACATGCATTTTCATGAAAAAATCAGGTTTCATACAAATACTGGTTAAAACATTGTTAAGTGCATATTTCTCTTCCAATTTATCTTGTCAAAAATGTGTATTGGCAAGTTCATTACATTAATTTATGAAAATTATCAAAACTTAATTTTTCATTTGCTTGTCACCTTATCTTCTTCTGTCTTTGACCTTGGAATTCTGATCATTCCCTGGGTGTAGGTCTGACCCTACCAGGGAAAACAGCATGAGCATACCCAAATTTGGTTGATAGAAGGATTAAAACCATGTTCATGATCAACTCTTGTGGGAGAACAGTCCAATGACGATCAGAGAAATCCAAAGCATGGTAGTTAAACGGAACAATAGGGCTGTTGATGTCACTGTCTCATTAATACAAAAAAATAAATATTTGTCCGCATTTTTAGATCATGCTTTTGAAAATTATGCATGCAAGAATGACATAAATACATTTAAGTAGCTGACTGCCAGCGTAACAATGAATACTACAAAACATATTCACGACTCAAGAGTACAAGCTGCAAAAAACAGCTATAAACAGTGCATATAGTAACAAACTAAAACTGTTAACAGGGCTATTTTTAGTCCAGTGTACTCTATAGAATTGTTATGTGATGTTTTAGCAAGGGGCAGTCTTGTTGAAAAAACTGTCGGTTATACTGGGGGTGTGGGTGCGGAATGTCATACCTCTGACATCTGTGCTTGTAGGCATCAAGTAATAGACTCAAATCATGTAGGTCGGCTTGGCTTTTGACAGACCACTGATGCTGCCTTTCTTCTGTCATGTACGACACCAAACTGGGCAACTTCTGCCCAGCCATCGCTTGACTCACACATTTCATCAGATACCTTCAGAGACAGAGAAGTGAAAACATAAAGATGGCAGTGACATTGACATTGAGGTAAAGGTTGAATCCATGGCCATCTTACCATTGATTTAACCCATAAAATACAAGCAAAATTGCAATCAAGTTCAGTAAATTCAAAAAACAACTAAGTCATGTGCTTTGGCTAATTAAATATATGTAACATCTTAAACCAGCATGCATGGTCAAGTGTAAGAAGGCACGTACAAAAATAAGTGCATGTAGATAGATACTGATAGATACTGTTTATGCTATGGAAAAACCCATTTTTAACTGATACATAAGCTTATATCCCAAATAATTGATTAATTCATTATTAATATTGTTGTTATTGTTGTTGTTGTTGTTGTTGTTGTTGTTATGATTGTTGTTACTGCTGCTGCTTTTGTTGTTGTTCATTTTCTTATGTTTATTTCAATTTCAGACTTTGAGTCCTCAGGAAAGAAACAGAAAAGAAATTCAAGACTGCTGATTTTGCAGTACAGTGGACTATGTCATGGAAAAAAGCTCATTCTTAGGTTTATTGCATTTGTACCACTGGTATTTGCACTGAAGTACAAATACCAAAAAAGCTTATGCTATAACTTTGTGCTGATTAGCATTTGTAACTGGGATTACTTTTCTTTGTAAACAACTAGTATTTTGAGCATGCAGTGTATTCTGCTGTCCCTGGACGAGCCAGGCGCTCATACGGTGATGGCCACGCAAGCCCCCTTGCAAAAACTCGGAGACTGGGTGTTTGCACTCTCTTGCCATTTAGTTTTGTCATAGTCTTACAGAATGTACAGCTGCGTCCTTCAGAAATTATCTTACTCCACAGTACCTATCTGACTAAAGATAGCGCAAAATTTTATTACAGGATAGCCATGGCGAAGAATTCTTTAGTCTTGGTCGGCGGATCTTTCAGATTTATTCATGCTGTAAACACTACATGTCTGTATATTGGTTGTCATCCCATCTATGCATCTGTATGCAAATCTCATGATCCACTCACTTCACATAACAGGAGAGAAAATAATCACCTGGCTACTTGCAAGTACAGTACTGTATTCTCGCCCTCTACTATAACAAGTGCTGTGGCCAGACCATACAGGTATGGCAGTCTACTGGCTTGCAAGAAGCCATGTCCTCCGCAGGCATGACGACAGGTCTCCACACCTTTATTGCAGGCGTCAGCACAGAAAGCCTTCAGTCCTGAGGAAATGCTGTGTAGCTGTGCAAAATAAAAGATGAAATCAGAGGTTGCTTGTGTCACAATCACAAAATCACAGACAAGGTCATGGAATCACTGATGTTTTATTGAATGAATACATTTGAAGTTTCTGCCTGAAACTCACATTTTCTTGCCTTGAATCTACTCTGAGCTCTACGGGTCGTGAAAATTTAGATTTTAGCCATACTTACATCTGCTAAAGACTCAAAATTGCCCACTTTAAATTCATCCTGAGCTCCGGTGTAGATGGCTTTCAGATTTCTGGCAGCAAGATAGAAGGCGTAGGTTGCAGCAACTATTGGGAACAGTTTGTACTGTTGAGATTGATAGTCAAGTATCTGCGGTTCCCCACCTCTGAAAGAAACACATAAAAACGATTACTTTTGTAACGTATTTATTGACACTACTAATGTCTCAGGCCAGGTGATATAGTATCATTACTATGCTAATCTTGAACTTAACTTACCTGTTAACACTGTTTTATTGCCAAAGCTAAGTTCCTTGTACAATATGACTGAAGAAAACAATGTCACAATCAACATTATCCTAGGGGGTCCAACTTTTATCAACTATGGGAGGCCCCCAAGAAAACTTAATTTTGTTTACCATGAAGATTTGGCATGGCGTTCTTCACATGTGCCCTGTGTATATCGTTCACACATTGTGCTTTCTATCTGCACTTTGTCAAGTGTATAAGATATCAAGTTGCTTACATACATGGTCCATAAACTTAAAGTCACTTAAAATTCAAGGAATTTTTCAACGACTTTTCCAGCAATTTTCAAGGCACGTACTGGACTTATTTCAACACACTCCTTATTGCTTCATTAGGTAGCGAAGGGTACTCCATAGTGTCAGTGGACTTTCTCTTGTTGGATAATCATATAAATTAAAGGTATACTTTCACCTGTTCCAATTTTGCCACAGTTACCATGGAAAAAGAAGATCTAACCAATCACAGATTTTAAGTGGGTGGCTGCTTTTTAAACAGCGCCCTCACATGGGCATTTTGAATACCAAGGAATGCCCCTTTGACCATATGGAGGCATCATGGACCAGTGGCTAGAGCAGTGGACTCACGATCAAAGGATGGTGAGTTCGAGCCCCGGCATGGCCATGGTGTTGTGTCCTTGAGCAAGGCACTTTATTCCTCATTGCTTCTCCCCACCCAGGAATGATGGGTACCCAGTAGGACAGAGGTTGTTATGTGTGCGTTTAGCTCTGCTGCGCTTATTGGCTGCACATGTGAGCTGTTGTTTGCTCCCCAGGGAGTTGAGTGGTATCATATTAGGTCCAGTGACCAGGGGTAATAATAATTGTAAAACGCCTTGATCACATGTACTTGTGGATATGTGCGATATATTAGAACCCAATATTATTATTATTATTATATATGGGCATATTTAAATTACAGGTGACTGTATACCTTTAATATACTCACCCTGGAGTCATCTCTGTCTGGTGTCTGACTGCACTGTATCTGACTGAAATCATGCATGCTTGCGACAACACTTTCGCAGCGCCCTCTGTGAAAGCAACCCTCATCAAAACCATGGAGGCATAGGTCATTCTGCTGTTCACTGGCTTGATGTATGAACCATCGCGTGTAACCTACAAAAGTGGTGATAGATCAGCTACCCGAGAACGATTTTGGTAATTGAAATTTTTTTGACAAAAAATGTGCTCCTCGATAAATTTCATTCTAGGAAAAAAAATTTGCTTAAAAAAGAATTCCGATCTTCCAATTGCAAGGGAGAACAAACTCATTTTGACCAGCTTATCTGCACAAGTCCTGAACTTTCAAACTTTACCTGCAACTTAATAAGTCAGGCAACCTTCAAATGTATGATAAAAACAAAGCAACCTACACACAATGACCACACCATCTTTGAAATATGCATTTCTTAGGCAAATATCATCATTTACACATAAACTTTCAAAATATACTTTACCTGAGCAAATTTCATCATCATATTTTCCCTTGGAATTCTGACATGATCTAACTTTAAAAAGCCATTGTCTAAGAACCCATCCAGTTTAGGACCAATATCTCCCAAAGTTACACCTGTTGTGACAGAAATACAATATTAATATCCATTTCTGCTAGAATCACCGTTTGCAAAAGCATGGCACCGAGAAACTGCACAGCAACACTTTTAGGCAAGAATATTGGTCTTTACTGGAAGGTATATAATGGAGGTTACAATGATTTCACCTTTTGAAAATAATCATCAAAATATGGCCAGAACTTCATGAGGTCACTGGCTCCCAAGTGCAATATATCATTGAATTATCAATGAATACACAGTCCCCATTGGTCATTGGAAGTATCTGATTTACATAAACTGCCGAAGATGTTTACATCACAGGTTTGGACAATGCAAAACTTATTACTTTATGAACCAGGTTGATATGCACATACATATCACGGTTAGCTCATTTGCTAAGTTTGAAAAGGTTAGATATAAATAATAGTTCTGGATATACCTGTACCATACACTTCCTTGTTCCAAGAATTGGTTCGCGTACATATATTTCTGAGCTATGGATATTTGATTCACAGACATCAGCAAATGTGTATGGCCCATGACATGGCAGTATGGTTATATCGCCATTTTGATACATTTGATAAACACTGGGGCTATCTCCATCATGAAAAAAATGAAGTTTCCTGAGGGGCTGTTCTGTTGTTTTTGAAACTTGACCCCCTAAGATTATATTTATTTGTGAAATTGTTAAAAGAGTGGGCTCAGTTTAATGTGCTCTAGAGTGAAAGATTCACCCATGTGTAGGTGCTACATAGGTTGCATAGTGCCATACAGGGCTGAATCTGTCAGTTTATCTTCACTCTTACAACTATTTGGTTCTAGAAGTGAAAGAACAAATTTAATCTTGGAGAAAGATATAGTGATCAGAGGTTATGAAACACAGTTGGAAAATAATGTCTATGTAACTGTTTCATGTTGAAAGTAAAACGGTCTTCACTTGTTCCCTTTTGACAATTTTTTGAAAGCGTTGCATTTTATTGACAGTAAGTTCCTGTTGTACTTCCTAAAGCATGTTGAAACACATCAACTTCATCACAAGGTCTACTGTCATGGCTGCTATAAATACGCCAGTATGGTATGGGAGTGTGTACATCTACATATTAAACTACTGTACCTGGTAGGGGTGTATGGTCCTTCATACTTCTCAACGGCACCATGAACTGATGAATTCCATGACACTCTCCTTTGGTGTAAAGCTGCGCCACAACAATGGCATGGCTTGATATGCGTCCCACTGAAGCAACAGAAAAAAATTTAAAATATTTGGTAATTTGGTAATTTTGGTAAAAGTCTCATATCAGAGGGACAGTAGCCATTATGATTTATTTTTACAGGAGCTGTAACTTTCGCCATACATCAACTGCAAGTTCTTGTTCTTCTCCACTAAGCATGTTGAAACTCCAATTACAATGTATTAATGACGGTATGTGTATGGGTAAAGGGTATTGGGGCACTACTCTGTTATTGCGTTTGAATTTTAATCCGGACCAGAAACAATGCTGTCTACACAGGTACAGTCTGAGTTGACAAGATCAATACTTCATACCTCAACATTGCGTTGGGAAATTGCACAACCAAACCTTTGTTGACATTTCAAAAATCATCAAAAGTTAAAGCTACTGTTCCTTTAATCCTTAGAGTGCTGTAATTTTTCCACCAACAATTTTAAGCAACAATTTTACAAATTTTTTCTATTAATTTTTCTGTAATTTTAGTTATAATTTTGGCCCAAACTGACATACATGTAACATTTCATTGGCTACAGTTTTTCATCAACATTTTGCCAAAAATCTGAAAATTGATGGGGTATACTTTATAAAGGCGACAAGATTGACTTTGGTGCTCAAAGGGTCAATGTTGACACAAAGCTGATCCAACATGAGATACAACCTACATCTAAATTAATATGGCCTCACTTTTAATTCGGCCTTATCAGAAAGGCAATCACTTGAAGGCCCTCGTAGATTGGTGATCAACTCAAACTCTACCTCACCATCCATACAATGCTTGCAATCAGTAGCTGAAATGCCTGTCTCAGTTTTAGAAAAAAAAAGTTACAAAACTCCATTAATTTAAAGGGCTGGCAGCTGTAACTTTGATTTTTTCACCTTTTTGGTTTTGTACATCAACAAAAAATTCTTGCTCTATTCCCCAAAGCTATTCAGCTTGTAAACATAGACTGTATACGATACAAACTTCTTCATAAAAAATAGGGCAAACAAAAAATCTCTAAGATTCATCATTGACTTACAATGTCCTGGCCACCATTTCATTGAAGTCAATGTGGGACTGTGCATCACAAATTCATCTGTTTTAGGATCAAAAGTTGCCGTTGTCTCAAGTCCCCGTAGAAATGTACCTGGAATAAAATGACAAAAGAAAGCCATTGCTACTAATGACAATGTTTTTATGATTAAGAGTATTGTAAAAATTTAACATAAACCAAAAAACTGGTTTTAAGTATTCGCTATCAAAATTAATTCCATCACAGTCCTTTGAGGGACTGTTCTTACATAAATGACATCTATGTTCTGGGCATACTGAAGCATAAAAGTTGAGAGGGCGATACTGGAGGATTCATCATAAACACAATTGCTAAAGTTGCTGATGATAAAATACTATTACATTATTCACTAAAGTTGGCAGTTTGTAGGCCAAGTTAGAAGCAAATTTTCATAAAATTTTGCATGTCTCATTGGCATGTTTCTGCTAGATATCAGGAGTTATCACATTTTCTTTATCCAGGGTATACCTGTTAGTGGTACAACAGTTTGTTTAATATACCACTCTTTCAGCATGTTTTAAGATTCTGACTAATATAGAGGCTATTCACCCCAATTCCCTTTAAACAGGTTCATAATCACCACTCGTAACAAAGGCTTGGCCAAACCATGGTGGTGAAGGCATGGTGCAAAGGTCATTGCAATATAGGGTAAGGGGGTTTAGCTCTATTTCATTTATCCTGAACAATAATACTCTTGTTTTTGTAGTTTAAATGGGCCGGGTTCGAGGCTGTGAATGGGACTGTCCCTGGATGAGGCACAAGGTACACTAACAAAATAGCAGGGCTATGCCATGGAATGTTTGTAATGTGTGATACTCATATCACTGTTAAGATTTTGCTATGAAATGTCTTCATGGGTCAGATTTTCAAACTTCAAGACTTTCATTTAAAGGATGGGGAGTGGTCTTATACTAAATGCAATGAGTTTTGATTGCCATATATGTTTTAATCATCCATAGTTCTACAGACAGGACTGACATCTCAAACACAGTTGATGTAAATAGTTGCCAACAAAAAGCAACATTGTCCTTTTGAGGTACAATGCACATCGATACTCTTTCACTTTTACAAAATTCTTTTGGCCAACCACTTGTGGGGGCTCATTTTGAAGCTTATGGAGTAAAAAAGATTTCACTGGCTTATTTTTGTGAAATTTGAAAATTTTTATTTTATACTGTAAAGATAATTTCAAGATGGCAGCCGTTTTTGAATTTTAAATATCAATAAATATTGGTTAATTTGTTTCTCTAGTACCAAAATTTGTACGGAGACCCCCAATTTCATTCTCTTGATTTTTAAAAAGAATGGTTGAAAGTTTGCTTGAGGAAAGTTGGAGCAAAAGTTTAGGTCTTCATTTTCAAGGTGTGAACTGACTTAAGCGAAGATAAAATGCATTCCATGGTAGTTACTGTTCGTACAGGATGGCCATAAAGCAGAAACTGACTTCGATGTGATGATTGTGGTGATTCATCGTTGGTAGAAATAGCAAATTCACATTTCGTTTTATCTTTATTCTGAAAAGACAACTTACTGTGGTATGCATGTTTGTGCTACAGATAAAATAATACAATGCCAGATGATTGGGGTCAGTATGCAACTTTCTTACTGTAACAAAGCTGGCTATTAGCTCATAGTACCAAGGGTACATTTACAAGTCTAAACACATCGCACATTTTTTTCGGCACAGCATATTGGTCAAAAGAAACAAAATTTTATGACTATTTCCAGTTACAAGAGTTTACAACCATCTCTGCCGTATGTGTCCTTTCCATGCTGTGAAAATTTTTCAATCAACAAAGGGAAAAAACAATAGAAAAGATGAGGGCATGCTTTATTCTTTATTATGAATCAGCAATATTCCTAGTAAAATGCACATTTGCTACAAATGGTTTGTTCTGTATTTATTTACATATCTTTTTTTTCACATGACCACACACACTGCCGTAGCATACACATAAACACTACTTGTATGAAATGATCTGATGCGTTGACCTGTCAGAGGATAATATGAATTGAATTGGTCAACAGTATGGGAGATACATTGAACACGGTGACATCAGGATGCCCCGAGTATCTCAGTGTGATGTCGACAGATTACTGTACACCTCTGACCAGATTAACACATGGAGCAGGTAGATTACAGCAGAGTATGAGCAAGTAATCAAGGGGTGCGAAATATTAAACAAACAACAAATCATGTTCACATCCACCCACATCCTCCTCCCGAGACTGAAAGATTTGTTGCTTGAGGGAGCGTAGAGAGCGCCCTCAAGTGATGGATCTTTCGGTCTACCTCCTCCCCCACCCCCGGTTTATTCTCTCATTCACCCTGTGCTATCAGCAGACTCACCATGGCCCAGCTCAGTCTGTGCATAGGTGCCAATAATTTTCAAATTATCTGCCAGTGGTAACCATTTCTTTTGCTGCTCTTCGGTCCCCTGGCCCAAGATGGAAGGCTTGAACATAAGATGGTGAACTAAGAACGCATGGTGAGGGAATGCTCCCCTGAAACAGAGCATAGTGGAAAAGTAACTACGTTTAGATTGAGAGGTCACATAACAAGCCAGTGAAGTTATTGTAAACATATTTTGCTGTGTGCTGTACATCACATTTATTTTTTTAAATTTCAAAATTCTTTTTCCACTGTCTGTGCTATATATTTGTCGAAATATTCGTTTCTCATATTGATCACTGAATTCACTTAACCCACAGACATCTGGTATGGATTCACCCAGTGCTCATGTACATGCATTTGAACAGCAGTTACATATGCAGGATACAGGATAGACCTTTACTGTACCACATAAATATGATAAATACCTCATGAGCTGTTAAGGTAGAATGCGCCTCGGGCACACATATTCGGACTCTCGAACTGTTACAATTCTTTTCTGATCTACCACTTATAGGGGCTCATTTCAAAGCTCTTGGTAAAATAAAATATTTTTACCATCTTAGTTTTTCAAAAATCAAAAATTTTATTTTGCTCCATAGAGTTAACACAGGGGTGGTGGTCATTTTTAATTTCAGATATTGATAAATCTGGCTTAATTTGTTTCTCTACTGCAAAAACTTGCACAGAGACTCCCAATTTTCTTTCATGAATTTGAAAGAGAATAAGTTGAAAGATTCCTTGAGGCAAGTTTGAGGAAAAGTTTGTCTTTCATTTCGCAGGCGCATCTTAACAGACCGTTTAGTCATGGCTACAAGCCTCCACATTGGTGACCAGCAAGAAGTTCTAATCTTTTTATTTCACTTAAGACATTAACCATTTCACCACCAGACAGTCATGCAGTTGCAACCGTATTGTTGCCAGTAGCGCGGGTGTAAATATAAACAGGCAATTAGGAGTGAAAGGATTGATAAATCCACAAATTTGGACAATTTCCTAAAAGCCTCAGTTCAGCCCTTCTCTTTGCAAAGAATGTGTTAAACCTCCACCTCAAAATTTCAAGAAGTCCTAGTGAGGTTTTAAACATGTGAAGAAGAGAAACACGTGAAAGAGAGAAGAAATGTGAGTTCCACAACCTGAAGTATTTCAGATCATCTTCATCGTGCAAGTTATATTGCTTGATCTTCTTTTCCAACAAAATGCTCAGCTTTGCACCCAAGTTAATCTGCTCATTCCTGGTCAGAAATGAAAAATCCTCATGCTTGAATGCTGGGTCATTGAGGACAAGCGACTCTGTATGAAATGAGAAAAAAACAGAAACTTTGAGCATAATTTATACATAAATTGAAATAAAAGATTATGTGTGTTTCCAATGGCATTTCACTGACAATCAACGTAGATAGGTCAAAGATTTTTATTTTTTTCATTTGTATGGCTAAGACATATAAAATACCATAAATTTAACTGTGAAAAAATGTCTAGAGTCAGTGGGTTTTTCTAGGGTCAGTTCAGTTGGGATACAGTTGGGATACCAGAAACACATTTTTATTTGGCTTAAGAAAAGTTTTGTCCTTTGGTCTCACCTGTACACATTCAATGTTCACATCACCCTGCATTCTCATAACTGCTTTGAGTGTTTTTACACAAAAGCAATAAAATGGAAAGCCACATTATTTAACAACTTAACTGCTAGACTTGATTTTCTCTTAGTTGCAGCGCAATTTGAAATTTAGACAAGAGAATAAAAACAACATTTAACTCTTACAGCTCAAGTTTAAGTTCAATGTCATAATAATGTTCAGCAAATGAGCTGGCTTTTATAGCATTCTTCGCTATAAAATTGACATTCTACAATATTGCTGCAAGAGAATGAAAAACACAACATATTGTAGTAGCATTCAACAAGAAAAGTTTGTGTTATTATGTTGATCAAGTCAATGGTTAGTGTTGTGTTATCACAGTTCATCAAACTTTGCTGCATGCTTAACTTGGACCGAAAGTCTAAAGGTGACTGAAAGGTTACACTGTACCACAGACAAGGAGAAAAAAATTCTCCATGTCTGTGATTGCACATTTGCGCATGTTGCATTGAATATCAAAAGTTCACAAAAAGGTTACTAGCTGGTGTACAGAATGAGTCGTAGACAGTCAGTGATAAAGCGGGTACAAGTTGATTTATACTATTATATTCTATTATTTTGCCAGCTAAAATCACCTGCACTGTTTGGTGGCTAATAAAACTACCGAGAGTTAGCTCGTAGCGGTTTGGTGGCGATGACCTCTGACCTGAGCTCCAAATCTACACAAGATTATGTAGTATACACGAATGTAAAGTTTGCGTCATCCTCATCCTCAGCCTCAGGTGACCTTTCTAGCTGATGCTGAAAATGACGCTACTCAGCGTCAGCTTCAGCGTCGTATCCGAAGATTGCCGAAGTGATGCTACCCGAGGACGGATAAATGATAAAATTCGCCCACAAGTTAAGAAAATAACAACTCCGTTCTTTCACAATATTCTTTTGAATCGTAAAACTGGTTCGCAGGTAATATTTTATCGTTAGAACATCTCATAAAGACTAGTTTTTTGTAGTGTTCGTAATTTTCAGTCCATGGTCTGTGGATGTGTTTGTTGGTGTCTATTAACTCTTGCGTTAAAATTTTTAAGAAAATTGTTGCAAAAATGCATACATGGTCCGAAATGTGTAAAAATTGACATCATGAGAGGCGATATTACTATCGTTTTTCGCTTATCATTCCATCAGACGCAGTCAGGAATAATCGGATTTGACGCCGGTGAAGCTGACGCTGTAGCGTCATCCTCATCCTCATTTTCGCGAGACCTCAGAGGCTGAGGCTGAAGATGAGGATGACGCCAACTTTATGCTCGTGTAGTATACCATGGTCCCTGGACTGTGAGTATACCTATCACAATTTGTTATGTTAAACAATATACCGGAGATAACAAAATACACATTTTCGATGAGTGAAATGCGGGGTCATAGCAGATCACATTGCTTACTGGCTGTGGGTCCAATGTCCATAGCTGTGGTGTTTTCGGACCGGATTTCTGACTTTTACGGGCCGGTTTTGACTTTGACATTTTTAACCCGGGTACAGTCAAAACCAGCCCGTAATGGTAAAAGGCAGAAATCCCGTCCGAAAACACCACAGCAATGGATCCACAGCCCCGCCCCACAGCTAATTCCTTAAAATGATAACATGGATTCAATATTGACCGGGATTTTATCCAGTCCGTTGGTCTAATTTACTGGCCAAACTCAGCTGAAGCTAGCAGCCAAGGCCTGGCTAGCTGGATAAGAAACGCTAGCACAAGCATGCGTAGTCGACTTCACAAGCACCTCAGCCCTGCCTGCGTGAGATGCCGTGGGTCTCCCACTAATAACGTCGGGAACACACATCATCGTACGCAGCATAGGCACCGCTGTAGTTGACAGCGCTTTTAGACTAGTATTACTACTACTCTTAGCTGTGGGTAGCCCTACGAGTATGGCGAGAGTGCCCGGCTTTGGCTACGCGGGAACGGTTCCCAGACACTTCTCACCAAAACCACTTCGCACCATACCATCTCGTCCCATGCCATTTCGCACCAAAACCACTTCGCACCAAAAACAACCTCGTACCAAAACCACTTCGCCCCGAAAGTCACGTTGCCCCACACCATTTCGCCCCAAAACAATGCCATTTTGCCCCAAACTTACCGCCAACCGGTAAAGCTGAAAACCACTACCATTGAAGTTTTCATCACCTTTTTCTATCATCCCAGGACTGAAATCTTGAAATTTTACACATTTCGAGGAAAATGACATCGTGCAATTCCGCGCACGGCACCTGAGTTGTAGCACTGAGTAGTTTGCGTGTTTATTCTTTTCTAATTCTACCGTTTATGGTTTCGTGCAACAATAAATTATTCGTGGTAGCCAAAATGTCCTGACATATTCATGGTTCCAAGTTGCAGGTAAAAACAACATTATGATACGTCGTGACATCGTTGTTTTAGGACGAGTTGACGGTACTATACTTTGGGCGAAGTGGTTTCAGTACGAGGTGGTACTTGGGGCGAAGTGGCGTAGGACGAGGGTAGTACTTGGGACGAGGTGGTTTTGGTGCGAAATGGTTTTGGCACGAAGGTGTGTGGGGCGAAGTGGTTTTGGTGCGAAGTGTCTGGACCCCGACCCCACGCCGATTGGACCCAAGTCAATTGACCCAATGCTAGCGATAGATATTATTTAATCATTTCACATTTTGTTGGTCAGCTAACGTCCAGTATCACTGACCGGCGTTCCTATGCCGATTGGACCCAAGTCAATTGGACCCCGTGATTGATCGCGAGTTTTACCAAATTATGAAGTCATACAATATATTCGATTTCGAGCAATGCTTTAATTTAGCATACGTAGTTTTATGTTTGGAGTTCGCTAGAAATTTATAAAGTCTTAGACGACCACCGTGTATCGGCCTTGGCTCCCAAGGCTGGCCACGCAAATGTACCATACGTACTGTACTTCACTGTTTAGACCTGCGGGCAGGGTTGTCGTAGACCTCCGAGTACTGTCCAAGTGAATTTCGTTGCACAAGTATATAAAGACTAGATACTGACTATGAAATACAAGTCTTGGTCATAGTGTTTTTGCTACGCGGCGCCACAGGTGTCCGGAGTTGCCGGTGTAGGCCTACATGCATAGAGAGAGATTGGAAGGTGTGACACGGTTTTGCCCTCCGGAATGAAAATGACAATAAAATACGGGGTTTACAGTCAAATAAAAGGTCTACACCGATATCGAAATACCTCTTGCCTTTAACGCTCAAGTTTCAAGAATGCAAACTAGCATTTAGTCTCGATATCGGCCAAAAACTCTCTGGTAGCCCCGTTCATCAGGCTGTTACGTACGGCAGCCATTTGGATAACTACATTCTTTCCCATAGTGCAGTGCGGGTTCATTTGCATTCCACATGAACCCGTGACCCCGCAACCGCTAAATTTAATGAGGCGCGTTTTGCCGGTCCCTGCCTGGCCAAGAATAAAAATATTGTGGCCCTGGTCGACAGCATTGCGTATTTTGGTCTCCATCGCAAGATTTCGACACATCTGCATAGACCACGACTCCTATTCCCGCGATCACGTTTGTTTTGATCGTGCAAGGTCATGATTCATCACTTTTGCGCGCTGAACCATGGGTAATTTGTCTCGTTCAAAAATGGCTAACGTACGTAACACCCTGAGGATGTACGTAACCAGGAATTCAGGGCCAAAAGAGATACTAAATAACGATTAACACGTCTCAGGGTTGGACATTAAACGTCAAAGGTATTTATCTGTCGGAGGAAGGTAGTTTTTTGACTGCATGTGTTGATATACATGGATTTTTATTGTCATTTTCATTCCGGAGGGCAAAACCGTGTCACACCTTCCAATCTCTCTCTATGCATGTACACCGGCAACTCCGGACACCTGTGCGCGGCGCAACCAAAGCCGAACACTCTAAGCTGTGGGTCCATAGCTGTCTTCAGACGGGATTCCTGCCTTCTACAGGCTGGTTTTGACTTTTACGATTTTAAAAGGCAGGCATCCACTCTGAAAACACCACAGCTATGGACCCACAGCTATACTACACTAAAACTAAAGCGCTGTCAACTGTGGCAGTACCTGTGGTACGCAGGGCTGTGAGCGACTGTTTACCCACCGATATAACGTCTTCTTCTCGTCTTTTCTCGTCCACCGTCTGTGACGTACGTTAAATCGATAGATTCGAAAGTTGCCTTTTCTCTCTCCCGCTGTAAATCTGGATTCATCTTACGACAAGAGTTGTGTTCCTGTTACCGAGAAAGGCTGGCAACAGTTTTCAAGCAAGATGTACACTGTCCCCTACACGTAACACTTTGTCCTTTGACCTTTGTCCCTAACGAAACTCCCCAAGTCAGTAGGCCTTTGGACCCAAACATGCTAATGCGCGATGTCCGTTACAACATGTACAAACAACTCTTGGGGTGGGAAGTGAAAGATTCTAATTTTTTTCTCCGAATGATCCCTCTAAAAACTTCAAAAAAATTAAGGAATCCCCTCGCAACTCAATTCTAAAGTATCCTCTTCAATATGACATTAAACTGGTCCAAGGTAATACATTACCAGGTCCATGGGACATTTGAGATTTACAAATTTAAGTAGGACCATCCTGAACCACTGATAGTTAGTGGTGGTACCAGGTGTCCGGAATGGGTAAGCGTACCCTGCTAGCTTGCTACACCCGTCAGGATTGGTCCCAAAATTGTCTGATATTGTATGAAATGATACAGTAGGCCTATATGAATCACTTTTATAAGTCAAAGCCGGGAATGCTGTCGCAAAGTATGTGAATTCAATCTACGTTTCGCCGAGGTGGTGATGAGATTGGCCTATACATTTCAACTTTTTGCAAAATACATATCATGTTTACTCGGGAAACAATATGATCACTGCGAAAGCTTATGAAACTAGGGGTCTTCAGCTCATCTGTCGGAAAATCTGTAAATTTTTTTTTGATCAATGTCTACGTTATCAACCGAAGCTTTTTTCCAGAGGATTTTTTTTACCACAAAACTTAATTTACGAGAAAGGATGATGCTGCTGGATTGGTTGATTCCAGCTAATCGGCGGCAGAAAACCATCGGAAATTATCACTGAAAAAATGTTTTACAAAGATAGGATGAAAATATTTAATAAAGCGACTAATGGAGAGGAAATTTAGGCTGCCGCAACTATCCTCAGGTCCCAAACTCATTTGCACAACTCCCCCCCCAAAAAAAAATCATCTAATTTCGCACTCTCCGCCACTCAGAATGAACAGTCTCCATCCCTCCAATTGTAAAAGACCAGCCCTAGCTGCATGCTCCCCTCCGACACTACGGCCAATACGCTATTGCATACATATGCCATTACCTACTTGTTTGTTGGCCGCGCGAACATTGTCTAGATGATATTGGCCGCTATTGACCGACGTTGAGAGATGCAAAGCAAGGAAGAAGTTCAAAAAGACCTCTGACCAGGCAATATTTAGGAGAAAGGACGGAAAATATGTTGCCCACAAAGAAAATTCTTAACAGTTTTATCGTGTTTTGTGTGTGTTTTGTTTTGTTGGTTTTGTTGTTTTTTTGTTTTTATTTGAAGATGTTTTATTTGCCCTATTTTCAATACTGTTAAGAAGAAAATGCTCTTTAGGCAAGATTTAGATCTACGCCGTCCCATCACCACAAAGCGTACAACATTTTAACCTTACCAGCATTCAAGATATATACCAAGGGGAAAAACTTGTAGAACCTGACGATGAAATGTGCAAAACATATATTATCGATCTCCGTCTTTCCGACCAAATCTTTAATTTCGCGGTACCTGTAAATGTTAAAATGCACGATTGCGTTCAAGGAGTTGGAGCCGGGGAGATTCATCTGGCCGAATACAGCTCAAGACAATCAAACAATATGTTTGAAATGTGAAAATCATCGCGAAATAGAAAGGTCAGATAAAACATTCCTTCCAACGTGGAGAGTATGCATGCAAACTCAAGTTAAATAGGTGGCGTAGGAAAAGTGTCAGGAGCTCATAAATGCTTTTAATTCATTCATTCATTCATCCATTCATTCATTAATCCATCCATCAATTCATTCATTCATTCATTCATTCATCATTCATTCATTCATTCATTCATTCATTCATTCATTCATTCATTCATTCATTCATTCATTCATTCATTCATTCATTCATTCATTCATTCATTCATTCATTCATTCTTCTATAGCGTCAATTTCACATTTGTGCAACCTTTTTTCAACATCTAGAAACGTATAATCACAGGGAACTCTATCTCCTTGTTTGTTTGTTTGTTTGTTTATGTGTATTTGTTTGTCCACCACTCTCTATGAATACTCACCCTTTCTAGTGAGTTGCTAGGAAGGGTGAGTATTCAGAGAGAGTGGTGGGTACACATGAGTGCTTACTCCTCATGGCAAAGGCGGGGTGTGCTATATTTCATATGTGGGATTGTATTATCATTTAATGACTATATTTGTAAACAAAAAAACATACAAACACCGTTCTTCATTGACAAATATGAACACAAATCAACTCTTTATTGGTTCTTTATTGTATATGGAAATAATCATACGTATCAAATCAACAAACACGCATAATTAACAAACAAACAAGGAGCCAGCTCAGAGTTCCCTGTGGTATAATTGTGATCAAGCTGGTTGTAAGCTGATGACATATCCATGTATCCTGGCGTTTCAGCACGATGCACGCCTCCATATTTCAACAGGGGATGTTAAATTTTTTAAATTTCAAAGGAATCTTTGGATTGATCTCAAAAGCTTTGGGTAGATCTCGGCTGCGCAAACTCGATCCAGCAAACAGGCTCTTCGAGTCTTCTTTGGCCAATCAGTGATCAAATGTAATGGCGGTCAGATCGCAAAGAGTCCACTTATGGCTGTGAGCAAGATTAGTACAGTAAGTACGTTAGGAGACCAAAAAGTCAATGTTATCGTCATTTCCTTCATTGTAGCTAATAATGTTGTTGGTATGGGTGAACAAACAGAAAAATAACACACAAATTTAATGTACACCTTACCTTTTTGTGCGACACACATTATTCTAAATTTCAACCTTCTAAAAGAAACGGTAATTTGACTGAACTAGAGCTTTGCCACTTTCTTTCGGCAAAGATTTCGAAAACGTTCCTTTATTGGCACAGGAAGACCGTGACCATGAGGGTTACTGAGCAAGCGTTGACTAGGACGGCCAGGTAATTATATTGTTACCAAAAATGTCAAAAATTTCTTGCCGGATATATAAGTTCCACGGGGTTTAAAGGAAATTAACTGGGAATTTTATTTCGAAACAAAGTATGTCATCTAGATCAGATTTTCAACTTTAGCGTGTTTTCATCGAGAAAAGACAACTTTCTCAATGTCAATTTAAGTGAATTTTCTGTATTGTTGATGCAATTTCCTGCAAAATTGTGCATGGGGATTCGATAATTGTTTTATACTTTAAACCTTTCGTAGAGAAAGTAAAAGGCATGATAGGCCTATTCAAGAATTCATGGCATACGTCCTATAAAAAACTACATATGGTCAGTCACATTCAGAAGACACCCACCTATGTAAAGTTCAGAACACGAATAATTCGAACTGTGACAGTATAAAGAACAATGATATCAATTTTGTAAAATAAATTAACAGAAAATCGGGTTTCAGCGGGGCGGCTGTTTCACACTGCACTGGCCGCCTCATTGGTAAGTGGTTGTCGCTTAGCAACAGTCTACGTCGAGGTCATAAGAAGAGGTCAAAGCCTCATTTTGATGAAAAAATTACTATATCTTGTGAGTATTCTAATTTTCTCTATTCGGCAAGTTCCTGAACCCATTAGTCCTCGTGTGTCTTACGGTGTAAATACCTTATACCAACTTTAAAATCCTCATATTGGATAATTTAAAACATATACAACTATATGTAATGTGTGTCCCATTATTTTATGAAAATGTGCCTAGAGGACGTATTTACTATTGTAATAAGATGAAGTATGTTAGACGTGTTTTATTATTGTCCCGCAATTGATTTTTCAAAGTTTTAATCTAATTAATTATTAAACCACTCGAGGATCACTGCCGCGTAACATTTGTTTTCATTTTGTTACGTAATTTTGAAGATAGATTCGATCGCAACGCTGTGATAATCAAAGTTGATCGCTTTATGTCGGATACTCGCTCGTGCATCCTTTAATTTTTCTTGGAAAATGAAGGTTTTCTTTTGAAGGTAAGTTAAATTAAATAATGACAACTTGAATGTGACAAGCAGGTCGCGAATCTAGTTTTCCTGAACCCCGCCTGGCTAGCATATTTACAGTATATGTGCCGTGAATTTTATTGTTTGTCCACAATGTTTTCAAACCGTTAAACTTTGGCCCGGTAATCTTGTCTGGGGACTAGTAATCACGCACCGTCTTTTCTAACGGTGACTCACAGCCGATTATGCTAGCAATCAAACATCAGATGGAAAGCAATTGAATTTAGAATAGAAGTGGTGCTCATAAGGTCTTTATCATATCAGATGATTTAGTGGTAACTCTTTCGATGTAATTTTTCAAGATGTAGTACTTTTTGCTCTGTCTTTTGGTACAATCGATCATGTCGGCATGTTTAGTGTTCATCTTGTCGACACGATCTCTATGTGTAATGCCAATGGTTGTTGTCCAGATAACGACTGATTTGGGTCCTGCTCATGTGTTACCAAATGCATTGTACACAGTTGGCATGGTCAATACTTCGTACAAGACAGCCTGTATACTTCGATTCATGGAACGAAAATACTTCGTACAAGAAAGCCTGTTCATGGAACGAAAATAATTATTTCGGCTATTAAAGTGTCACTTTGATGGGAGAAATTACCTGCGGTGCTGTAGCTCGATGTTATGACCGGGTATGTGGGTCGGGCAGCAGATCTGGTTTTGCCGGCCGACCAAATGCCAGGGGCAAAATCTCGAGCTACAGCACTGCAGCTAGGGAGAAACATTATTGTAGGGAAACAGTTCCCATCGATCCCAACCCTTGAGCAATGCGGTTACACGTCTGGGTGGATCAGATGAATGTTGCCAGACGAGAAGAGACTTGCGCAGACCCAGAGCAACAGATTCGACGTTCATGAGTGCGTATGTGAAGACCAGAATTATAAAGGTTTAGTTTTAAACTTTTTCCCATTTTACCGGAAGCCATCCCAACTATAAACGGTGCTGTTTGCTTTCCAGGTGTTAAAGGTAGTGTTTGTACACATGTAGGTCTCAAAGTGGGTCTTGATTCAGGGCTTGAAAGAGATGCGTCGGAGAGGCGATGAGTAGGCTGGTATCAAAAAGTGTTGTGACTCATATCTACCGGTCATCATTACCGCCCCTTGGTCGGATCAATGGCATTTTATATAAGTGGGTTGACATGAGTGCTACCACACAAACCATTAAGTAATTCATAATTGGTTAACGCCCATCAAAAGACATCCACAACTGACGCACATGCCGGAAAGTTTTATCGTGAAAGCAAAACAAATCAAACGAAAAAAAAAAATCATGTAATTGCATATTGCGAATCTACAAAATAAAACAGACGAGTGCATCCAGGAGTATGTATTCCACGGAAAACGTGTTCTTGATAAAATATTCCACAGATCTTCTTTACGACGAGTTACTGTTTACAAAATGAAACTACTCACATAATACGACAACCGATATAACAAAATTTACTTTTCCATCAAAACAATTAATTCTGGGGAATGATTTTAGAAGTTGTATTAAGTCGCATTTTCGACAATTTTGCAATAAGACAAAGCATTGATTAAAGCCCTTGATAATTGGTTGTATCTGGTAAATATTGGTAATTCTTTGTTTGTTTCTTCGACTACTCTCTGAAGAATGGTTGATGGTCAGATATTCAACATATGTCGACGTATTGTCTTGATATGTGTTCTTTACATTTTTATGGATAAAACTTGGCGTTGGAATTCCCCTTAACATAGATTCGAATTTGATTCATTGTACGTTTGTTCCCACGTACATCAATCGATACACAGGGTAAAAAATAAGTAAATGATATTTTTCATTGATTATAGGGTTTATAAATTGAAAATCTGACTATGAGAGCGTGTTTTCAAATGTGAAACAACATGGTTCTCACAGTTTCTAACACACTGATCAAGGTATACACCATGTATTTTGCGACAATCTCGGGGGTCGGTTCTGGTCACTGTGCTGCGATCAACAAATTCTCAACTGCCAAATGATGGTTGTTTTAGTGTGTAATGCATTACCACAATTCTGACATTTCTATATCGATTTCATTCCCAGATGTTTATTCATTGACGTACTACTGGATTTTTTTATTTATAATTTCTTCTATAAAACAAAATATTTATTTTCTCCTTCTCCGCAAATTGTGTTGAAGACGAAATTATTGGTTGGCATCATGATTACCAAAATAATGAATTGTATACAATAAGTTATAGGCCTATTATCAGTGACAGATGAATTTAGTCCAGACAAAATTCACTTCTTGCTAATGATAAAATTGGACTCTATACACCTTTACTGAAACTGCATGGTATTGGCAAGTCGAATACCTAAGCAATAACCAGACCCAGAGCCAGTGACGAGATTTTGACCAGTGGACAATGTGCACGAGCGATAGCGAATGCATATGTCGGGTGAAGTGGTGAAAATCGAGTGGTTTACCAGTTGCTGAGGTGGTTTACTTCTATTATATCGTTATATTGAATTGAATGTCTGGCATGAAACGTCAAGAAAGTGAATTTTCTCTAGCTGAGAGCTTGTGCCTGTTCCGACCGTGCTATATTGCGAATACAGCACGGTTATTGTCACGTCTCGACCAATCAGATCGCAGTATTTGCGCCAACAGTATAACGCGCCTTTTTGCATAAATAGAAACAGGTCCCCCACTTCGCAGACAGAATGAAAAGCGCCAAAGTCAATTTTTCTCACCCTATATGATATACCACAGTCAATTTTTCTCTGATTTTTGCAAAAACTTTGATAAAAAACTGTAGGCAATAAAGTATGAAGTCCATCCGGTCTAAAATTATCGAAAAATGTCAGAAAAATTCATAAAAGATTGGTAAAATGTGGCAGTATAATTTTGGTGGGAAAAATTACAGCACTCAAAGGCTTAAAGGTTACAGTTATTACATTATGTATATTTTACAAAATTTTTATGCTACTGTGAATTGTTCATATATTGTTATGTATTATCTCTTATAGTCAACAATCTAATCAAGGATATGGCTTATATTTTTTGCTCAAATCGAGGACTATTATACATCGCGTGCTTGATATCCGCCATAATGGTGTGCTATTTCGCTGGTGAGTGATGTTTCCCAGTATGTTTACTTTTCAGATAATTCGTCGTAATAAACTATTGTAACTTTTTTTACCTAGCTAACCTAGTTCAATTCGTCGACGGTGTGACGTATGTTGAGTTTATCTGGTAAAATTGCAAACGTTGCATCTACAATTACATAAAGCAGAAGTTACTGATCTGCCGGTGCACGCGATCACAAGAAACCTACCTTTGCTCTTGCTCAGGCTATGTTCAGGTTATGATTGAGAGTATGGTCAACACTGGGTTTTGGTTTTAAAGTGTGGGCTATATCTTTTTGATTTACATAAAACAAATAAGTCAAATAAGCTATGAGCCAGCAAATGCAGTAATCACGCATATTTTTAACCGTGGTTAAAAATGTACGTGTTTTACCACACAGGTATATCAATTCATTGGTCTAACAACGAAGTACACCATGTCATCGTGAGTTCATCAAAGACAAACGCCCCTACCTCTCCGAGTCAACTTTCTCCAAGACAACGCTCAGCTGATCATTTGAGTGTAAGTAGAGTTCAGGCTGTAGTTTTACTTCCATTTTGGCTTTTTATTGTGAGTATTTTCTCTAACGTGCATTACAAAGTTACAAAATTGATGTAGATTTGCTTGAGGCCACAATATAGAAGCTGCGTGAAATGGTACACTTGTTTTCACTCAGTTACAACTTAGAATCAATTTTCAATTGAGGGACTTACGCACCACGCTGTAAACCTCAGTATCAAATCTGCAAGTAGGAGCCAATACATTTTCTACCTGGGAGTTTCGATCGCCGCTTGAGATGATGGGAAATATAAAGCGCCACCAGCTGCAATATTTGATAACCTTTTCACTATTCTTTGTGTTTATGTCAGTTGCAAGTTCTTGTTCTGCTCAGTATCCAAATGATGTTGAAACACCAAATATTTAGCTTGTCAACACAACATGTATACGTGTAAAATGCATGGTTATTTATATTTGAATTACAGACCGGACTAAAATTCACGTGGAATGTCAAGTATATAATAAAGCATTATAAATTACCATACCCTGTCCGCTGCATTTTAATTGGTCGAGCTGAACCACGTGACTCACCACAACTTCAGAGTAATGGTTTGTTTACATGCCTTTTAATATGAATAATAATGTTAACATCGAAACTTTACAGTTAAAACGTAAATCGTGATTTGTACATAGACCATAATCAATCACAAAACAAAGTGAAGTACTTGTGGGCTCAGTTTAGACGTATGCCCAAAAAATCTCCAGATTTGCAATTTTTTACAGCGCACGTCACATTTTGCACAAGTTCTTGGGCCCCGATTTCTTTCGCGCGGGAATTTTTTTTAAATTTTGACGGTTTCGTTGCGTTTGTTGATAATATAATGGAAATAACAGACTCGTTGGCGAGAAGAAAGCCATAATAAACAAGCTCGGCAAGCCTCGTCCGTTAATTTTTTACTTTCCTCTCTCCCTTGCGTCGCCCATTATTCCTCTAACCTATATATGCACAGGCTGAGTTGACAAGGTGAATACTATGTGCATCTCAATATACTGTGGAGAGTAGAAAAAGAAACTGTAGTTGACATTAAAAACAAAAATAATGACGAAAACTCAAAAAATTTCAGCTACTGCCCGTTTAAAGTTACGAAGTTATGGATTTTACCTGACACTGCTTTTCGCTTTACACGTCACACGACTGTTTTAGGCCCCGATGTATTTTCAACAAACATCATGCCACCCAAGTATACTTTCTACTTTGTATAGTTCCTTGTTATAATCCACACCTTTCACCATTTGACATTTTGCCTGGCCCTGGTGATTTTAGATGCAGGTTTGCGTTTAGTTTATCATACGTCGTACCTGGAGTTCGAATTTTGACCTTATATAAGTTATAACCTGCAAGTTTTCACGTTGCATGTGAAGCAAGCACTTTTACGAAAATAAATGCCATCCAATTTTGACATGCCCATTCTGTATCTCTTTGCCATGCGCAGTTGGAATTAAAAGAAAATGATCACACAACATCAGATGTGTACGAGGAACGAAGATCGTTCGCAAAGCAGTGCCGAAACTACAGCAGAGAGAGACCATCGGATGAGGCCCTCTACCGGCGACTGTTTGTGGATAACAAATACAATTTTCTCTATTGTCCGATAGCCAAAGTCGGCAACACAGCCTGGAGAACCGTTATGTTGGTTCTACGAGGAGCAATAAAGGATGTTTCTGAACTACGATATGGAGGAAGGGTTTACGACTACCATTATCAAACATTAGACGTCTTTTCTGACAAGGGGCGACAGGAACGTCTGCGAACTTTCACAAAGTTCATTTTCGTCAGGCACCCGTTTTCCCGCCTTTTGTCAGCTTTCAGGGACAAATTTGAAGACACACCAGAAAAATCGTTCGTGAATATCTATTCGCCTATCGTGAAAAGAATAGTAGGACGGAATGATTCTAGTAAACAGATAAAATTTGAAGAGTTCGTCCAATACCTCCTTGAAACTGATGTGCTCGCATACAACGTGCATTGGTTGCCTATGCATGTCGTCTGCCATCCCTGTTTCCTGGATTACGACATTATCGGGAAATACGAAACTATGACCGAGGACGCAAATTACGTCATAAGGACAATCCACGCCGAAGACGTGGCGACTTTCCCTCGTTACGCGCCGCATGCAACTAACAGCTCTGCTGATGACGTCATGTGGCGATACTACAGCCGCCTCACTGAAAGCCAAATTCAGGGCCTTTATAAAAAATTTGAGTGGGATTTTAAATTGTTCGGCTACGACATGTTTGATTACAGTCTAAGGGGTTAACTGACTTCCGATCTTTCTAAACGGGGGACACATTTTACCTTGTACTCCGGAAATGACATGCTTTGCAGTCGACGTCGTTCGTGCCATGTTAACAGTTCAATGACATGGAAAAGTGTATCGACTCGTTCTCCATTTACACGTATTTTTTTGGTCAAACTCACTTCTTCATACAAATGCATTCTGTCATTTTATCCATTATGGGTGTGCAGATATTTGTGCCAAAATGTATTCCCTTTTCTAAAAAACACGATGAAAATATAATGAAGAAGTAAATTTCTCTCCAGACATGCATTTCACAACTCGACAACATATCTTACCGTCGTTATTCAGAAAAAAGCCGTTTTTGACTGTTGTACTTCCATTCTCTGGTAAGGATCGTCTCGTATGTTAATTTTTCTTAAATATCCCCTTGTATTGGATGCCTCTGCATATTTATTTCATTTTCATTGGCGAAAACTTCATAAAAAAATAAAAATATATTGCTCGAAATTTTGCTTCTTTGCCATCCGAGTGCACTACCAAGGACCCTATTCCCATGCGATGCGCTATGTATTTGTGTGAATATCTAGCGTGTACGTGAGGCGCGTACAGATCGTAGGAAGATTGGTGTGAAGAAAACGTGAGTTTGTCGCCATTTCATTTGTGTATGATTGGCTAATTTGATTACTGTTACCTTTGATATTCTGTATTTATTGATAAAAAGGGAAAGAAGGAATGTGTGCATCATGGTGCCATTTTCCCCTCAGAGAGAGAGAGAGAGAGAGAGAGAGAGAGAGAGAGAGAGAGAGAGATTCAGGGGGATTTGAAAGTTACGCGACAGTAAAGGGGCATTTGAACGGTTTGCTCTAGGTATATGGGGATCTGAAAATATTTTGTCGCCTGTCTTTTACGTATACCGTCTTATATTATCATATTCCACAACTTGGTATGTTGTTATGTCGTCGACCAATTCCTCGAAGTGAATTCAATTCTGGAATCATTATAGAGCATTTCATCACTTTTCTTTTCAAAAAATCGAAAGTAATATGAGTGCCATTGGATTTTCATAAGAAATAACGCCAACTTTAGACCTTCCATAGCAACAGCGGACAGAAATTACAAGTGTTGATATTTTCCATACTTTTCTTCTATGTATAAAACAGAGTTTATTGTTCCACTCTCCATAGCATTATTTGAACACCAAATATTCACTTCAAATATTAACACGCAAGCCATATATTGAAATTTTAACAACTGAATTGTAACCTAATCTATCGCTGACTGTATATAATACTGTTGACAAGTCAAATGCTCCTTTTTAGTGTTACGTGCAGAGAAAACGAACAAAAGGTGAACTCAGCAGTTAACGTTTAAACAAAATTTATTACGAAAATAAAACTAATTGCTAAGTCAGGGATAGAGTACAAGCTTTAAAAGTGTACAGACTACTTATCTCAGCTGGGACGGCAAAGCTCCAGTCTCAGAGTTGTAACAGTCAGTCGGATGAATGAACAGTCCTTTGGCTTGCAGGCTTGAAGCTGCACAAAGTCCACAGTATAAATCCAGCGTTGACAGTGAAGGTCTTGAAAAGTCTTGAAAATTACTACGGCTGGAGTTTAGTAACACACAAGAGACACGATCCCAAAAGTCTGACTGGAAGCTGAGCACGTCCCTTTTATAAAGGCATATAAGAACAATCTAGAACTTTTATTGACATGCTAATTACTGTTCTAAAATTATCTCCCTTACACAACTAATCAACTTTCCAGAGCATTCCAAACATGACTAATTGAATTCAAGGTTGTGAGGTCATTAAGGGCAGTGACCTTGAGAATGTTCTAGACTAATTGAACTCAGGTCATGATGAGTGTGGGGGAAATGACCTACATAACACACCCCCTCTTCAAAAAAAAGAAAATTTTTCAAAGAAAAATCTTTCTTTTGCAAATGTAATCTTGAAAAAGATTTAAGTACTCAAATTTTTTTTTTTTTTTTTTTTTTTTTTACTCTAAAGTTAAACTTCTTGAAAGTGAACAACAATAAACTCTAAATACGAGAGAGACAGTCTGCAATTAAATTGTCTCTGCCTTTGATATGTCTAATATCAAGATTAAACTCCTGTAACATTAAACTCCATCTTAGCAATCTCTGATTTTTGCCTTTAAATTTCTGCAGAAAAACAAGAGGGTTGTGATCAATATAAACCACTATTGGCTGATTTGAAGAAGTAACATAAACTTCAAAATGCTGTAAAGCTAATATCAAAGATAAACACTCTTTTTTCAATTGTAGAGTAGTTTCTCTGGGATTTGTTAAATTTGCGTGAAAAATAGCAAACAGGATGATCTACACCATGACTATCCTCTTGCAATAAAACAGCACCAGCAGCCGTATCACTAGCATCTACAGCTAATTTGAATGGCAAAGTGAAATCTGGTGCAGACAACACTGGAGCACTTTGCAGTATGGCTTTAAGTGTATCAAATGCCTGTTGGCATTGCTCTGACCAAACAAACTTTACTTTCTTTTTAAGTAAGTTAGTCAAAGGCTCAGTAATTGTGGAGAAGTTTGGACAGAATTTTCTGTAGTAACCAGCCATACCGAGAAAGCGCATCAGTTGTCGTTTGCAGTTTGGTATGGGGAAAACTTGAAATGGCACTGATTTGGCATCAACAGGTTTTACCTCACCCTGTCCTACAGTATGTCCGAGGTAAGTCACCCTCGCCCAACCAAACTCAGATTTGGCAAGGTTGACAGTCAACATGGCTTTACTCAGTCTCTCAAAGAACTTCCGCATGAGCTTGATGTGTTCCTCCCAGGTGTCACTATACAGGACGACGTCGTCAACGTAAGCTCCACATCCGTCTAGCCCGGATATGACGTCGTTGATCATCCTTTGGAACGTTGCCGGAGAGTTCATCATTCCGAATGGCATCACCTTGTACTGGAACAATCCGTCTGGTGTAACAAAGGCGGATATTTCACGAGCACGATCCGTCAGAGGGACTTGCCAAAATCCCTTCAGTAGGTCAAATTTCGTCACATACTTGGCTTTTCCCACTCGGTCGATGCAGTCATCAATCCTCGGGATTGGGAAAGTGTCTGTCTTTGTTAAAGTGTTGACCTTCCTAAAGTCCGTGCACATACGATAACTGTGATCTGATTTGGGAACAAGTATGCACGGCGAACTCCAGTTACTTTTACTGGGTTCAATAAAGTCATGTCCAGCAGGTATTTGACTTCTTCCTGGAGATATTTTGCTTTTGTTGGATTCAGTCTGTATGGATGTTGTTTTACAGGCTTACTGTCCCCAACATCAACGTCGTGATAGATGACGTTTGTCCTCGTTGGAACATCTTGAAACAGGTGTTTATATTCATGGAGCAGTTCTTTCACCTGTTGTTGTTGTTCTGGCTGGAGGTGTGCCAACTTTGTAGACTCCAGCTTCTCCAGGATTTCTGAGTTCTGAAGCTTGACCGAGCCCAGCTTTGAGTTTAGAGTATTTTCACTCAAGTCAGTTTCAGTATCACTATCTTCATAATGGCCAGAACTGACGGTACTGACAGGCTGAGTTATAGTAGGATTATCCCTATCCAAATATGGCTTAAGCATATTTATGTGACATAGCTGTTTTTGTTTTCGCCTGTCAGGTGTTATTATGATGTAATTTAAATCACTCAATTTCTTATCAATTAGGTATGGCCCAAAGTAACGAGCATGGAGTGGTTTGCCAGGAATTGGAAGTAGAACAAGAACTTTTTGACCTGGTTCAAACTTCCGTTTTGAGGTGTTTTTATCATATTTGGTTTTCATTGACTGCTGAGATGACTCAAGATTTTCTCTGGCTAATTCACATGCTTTAGAGAGTTTTGTACGAAAATCTGACACATATTGCAAAATATTCAGACAATCATCATCGTCTGATAGGAATTTCTCTTTAATGAGCTTAAGTGGGCCACGGACTGTATGTCCAAATACAAGCTCAAATGGACTAAAACCAAGAGACTCTGAATTGACTCTCTAACAGCAAAGAGCAGAAAATGAATTCCTTCATCCCACTGCTTCTCTGTATCGAAACAGTAGGTCCTAATCATGTTTTTCAAAGTTTGATGAAATCGCTCAAGAGCACCCTGACTTTCTGGATGATAGGCGGACGACCTATACTGTTTAATGCCTAGCTGATCCATTACTTGTTGAAAAATTCCAGACATAAAGTTGGAGCCTTGATCAGGACGGACACATTTAGGAGGCCAATAAAGTGAAAAATTTGACTAAAGCTCTCACTATAGTCTTTGTCTTTATGTTTCTCAGTGGTATGGCTTCTGGGAACCGAGTTGATGTACACATAATTGTCAACATATACTCATTTCCTGATCTTGTTTTTGGTAGGGCCCAACACAGTCTATTAGTATCCTACCAAATGGTTCTTGAAATGCAGGAATTGGCTGTAAAGGGGCCTTTGGAATGGTCTGATTTGGCTTTCCTACCATTTGACATGTGTGACAAGTTTTACAGAAATGTGCTACATCCTGCCTGAGATTAGGCCAATAAAAGTGACTGAGAATTTTATGATAAGTTTTCCTGACTCCTAAGTGACCAGCCCAGGGCGTTTCATGGGCCAGGCGCAATATTTCAGCACGGTAGGGCTTTGGAACCACAATTTGATGTTTTATAGCCCAATCGTCATCAACCAAAACATCTGGAGGTCTCCATTTACGCATGAGAATACCAGACTTTGTATAATAGGAAACAGAGCTATCTGAAGTTTTACCTTCATCATCTACCCTGTCAAACAAAGACAAAATATCTGGTCTTTGTGTTGTTCTGCAATGAGATTTGATCTAGAAAATGTCTGACTTTGGTCAGCAGAAGTTTTACTGGAAGTTTCAAATCCACGAGGGATAACGGAATGATCCGTGTCAAACACCTGACTGAGAAAGGTGTCATTTAAGTCAACATCTGTGACATTATTTTTGAGAGTATTTTGATTCTCTGAAGTTTTCTTTGACATGGCTCGAGTAATGGCACATGAAGGAAATAAATCGGGTATCTCTTGTTCAATTGGCTCTGGATCCTGATCTAAACTAGGATTATCAGTCACAAGTGGATTAGTAATGACCTTGTCCCCAGCAAGGTCGTTTCCAAGAAGAAGGTGAATCCCTTCAAAAGGCAAAAAAGGCCTAATACCTAAAGTCACAGGTCCAGAATAAAGTCCGAAGACAAATAGACATTATGGAGAGGAACAGGAATGTAGTCATTACAATCTACCCCTTAATAAGAACTTTAGAACCTGAAAATGACTTTTCAGAAAACGGCAGGGTATCTGCCAACAAAAGAGACTGGAAGCCCCGGTATCTCTTAAAATTTTGACAGGGGTAGCGGAAGAGAAAATCACTAGAAAGTGATATAAAACCATCATGAATAAATGGTTCGAAAATACCCATAATGCTATCTTGAGAAGAATTGACCTTGACCTCATTAATTGGGGATAAGAGGGATTTAACCTCAGAAAATGTGTTGCACACATTATTAGACTCTAATTGAGTTGATGAAGAAATAAAGCCGGTGGGCTTAGATCCACTTTGACCACTTTGACCTTCACGTTTTCTTTTCAATTTGAAACAATCTGACATTAAATGGCCGTCTTTCTTACAATAATTACAAGAAAGTGTACCAAACTGTTTGTCAGAAGGAGATTGAGACTTGGGATCTGATGATGTGGGAGTGTTACTTGAACTCTGTGAACTGTTGTCATTTGATTTTCTACTCTCCTTTGAAAAATTCTTGGATGAAAAGGACGAGTTAAATTTACCTGCATTGTTTCTGTATGAAAAGGACTGGGATGGTTTGCTGAGAAATGAAGATTTGTGGGTCAATGAATAATCATCGGCCAAACGTGCAGCAACCTCCAATGTATCTGCCTTTTGTTCATTGATAAACGTCTTGATGTCACTCCGAATGCACCTTTTAAATTCCTCAATCAAAACAAGCTGTCGTAATTTGTCATAATTCTGACTGACCTTTTCCGAAGAACACCAACGATCAAACAGTTGTTCTTTTGTTCGAGCAAATTCAACATAAGTTTGATCTTTCACCTTCTCACAATCCCTAAATTTCTGACGGTAAGCTTCAGGCACCAACTCATAGCCCTTGAGAATTAATTCCTTCACAGAATCATAATTGAAGCCTGCTCTACTGACAACTGAATATAAATTTCTCTGGCTTTACCCACCAAAGCACTCTGCAAAAGCATAGACCAGGACTCCTTAGGCCAATCCAGACTCTGAGCAATTTTCTCAAAATGAAGGAAATATTTATCAACATCCTTTTCTTGGAAAGGGGGAACTAACCTGAAATGCTTAGTGATGTCAAAATTGTGAAGGAAAGAATTTTCCTTGTTCTGAAGGGAAGAATTTTCCTGACTTTCCAAGCTCTAAACGTCTCATTTCTAACTGCAGTCGGTGTTCTGCTAATTCTCTTTCCTTTTCTTTTCCTCTCTTTCTTTCTCCCTTTGTCTTTCTTCCATTTGCAATTCTTTTCTTTCATTTCCAATTCCCTCTCTTTCTGTCTTTCTTCCATTTCTAATCTTTCCTGCCTATCTTTCTCTCTCTGTCTTTCTTCCATTTGTAATTCTTTCTCTCTCATTTGTAATTCTAGTTTCTTGATCTCCAAATTTGTCTGCATTTCTAATTCTAATTTTCTGAGTTCAGAGGTAAGACTCGGGCTCATAATCTTTTAAGGCAGACTCCTCAAAATGGCCTGATTTAACTAAATGTTTTGCAATCTTGAACTGTATTTCTCGCTTGCGCATAGATCGTTTAACTCTACCTTAAGGAAATTGGCCAGTGTTATGAGGTTGTCTTTTCTGAGGGAATCAAATGTGTCCTGATCAAGGTCATCCATAATTCGTCTGGTTTAAATTCCGCCATGATTAAATTTCGCTGAGTTCACAGTATATAGTAGTTTTGAAAAGCTGTCAAAATGTTGTCAAACGGCTCAAAATATTCGTATCCCGGACGAGCCCCCAATTTTGTTACGTGCAGAGAAAACGAACAAAAGGGTGAACTCAGCAGTTAACGTTTAAAACAAAATTTATTACGAAAATAAAACTAATTGCTAAGTCAGGGATAGAGTACAAGCTTTAAAAGTGTACAGACTACTTATCTCAGCTGGGACGGCAAAGCTCCAGTCTCAGAGTTGTAACAGTCAGTCGGATGAATGAACAGTCCTTTGGCTTGCAGGCTTGAAGCTGCACAAAGTCCACAGTATAAATCCAGCGTTGACAGTGAAGTATGTGTCCAATCCATGCCAAAATTACTACTTTGATTTTACAACACAACATGCCATTCCGAATTCTATTTTACAATTCAACATGCTATTTCACAACACAACATGCCATTCCGAATTCTATTTTACAATTCAACATGCTATTCAAATCCTATTTTACAACTCAACATGCTATTTCACAACACAACATGCACTTCCAAATCCTATTTTACAACTCAACATGCTCTTCCCAATTTCATTTGACAACACATCATGCACTTCCAAATCCTATTTTACAACTCAACATGCTCTTCCCAATTTCATTTGACAACACATCATGCACTTCCAAATCCTATTTTACAACTCAACATGCTCTTCCCAATTTCATTTGACAACACATCATGCACTTCCAAATCCTATTTTACAACTCAACATGCTCTTCCAATTTCATTTGACAACACATCATGCACTTCCAAATCCTATTTTACAACTCAACATGCTCTTCCCAATTTCATTTGACAACACATCATGCACTTCCAAATCCTATTTTACAACTCAACATGCTCTTCCCAATTTCATTTGACAACACATCATGCACTTCCAAATCCTATTTCACAATTCAACATCCCATTCTACAGCTAGCTCTGCGGAGCAGGGCAGTGTTACTGGCTATCGAACAAGATTCAAAATGGCGGACGCGAAATGGTCCCCTCGCACAGAGAGAGAAATGCGAACTTTGCACAAGTCTAAAAACGCAGCTTAGCACATTGTGTATCTAAACAAGATGAGCGTGCTCGAAAACTAGGATCGATCACGATTTTAAATTAAAAATTGGCTGTTTTTGGAAAAGAAACTGCGCGTTAAAATCAGCAGTTTTGTCTATTGTGCACCGTGCGTGGGAGGCTTATCGTGTGCGCGGCTCATGTGAAAGACCAGGCAAGATTCACCCTCAATCATAAGTATCCGCTGACCTCCCTCCGAGCTCAGACATTATCTCCGTTCTGTGACGGAGCAGGTCGTACAATTTTCATAGTTCATTGCGCATGCTAAGTAGACATTGCCAATATAATCTACAAGATTTTTTCGCTTAAAAAGAACCTTGTTTTACGGGGTACCAGTCAACTCGCACTTTTTCCAACCCGCCCAGAACCAACTCGCCCGATTCCAACTCGCCCGATACCAACTCGCCCGATTCCAACTCGCCCGATACCAACTCGCCCGATATTATTTTGCAATTTATGAGTACCTGGTACGCTAGGTCTGCATGGCAGGGCTGTGTGTTTACCGGCGTTATACGGAGGCCGTATAACGCCGGTAAACACACAGCCCTGCCATGCAGAGCTACTGGTACGCTTGCTGCGAATCGTAGCCTTTGCCACTCGGGTAGCTTGGTTATTGGAGTGAAGAACATATCAAAGAGTGGCAGGGCTCGTTTTCGCAGCAACTGGTACGCATAAACGTTTTATTTCTAACAACAAATATTTCTAACATAGAGAACCACAGGTGCGGCTTGAAATATGTGCCAACACGGAAAACTTTTTATTTGCGAATTTCACGTTTTGCAAATCTCTTGAAAGAATAAATTTCGTTCGGCTTCTTTACGTATAGGGATAGTTACTGCGTACTGGCTCACTTCTTTAGGAACAGCAGGACCGTCTTTCACGAGTTACTGGCCTGGCATGACATGAAAATAGCTGGCCTCGGGCCATCGGGTTAGCGTACATGGAATCTACAACACCCTATCTCAAAACAACGGGCGAGTTGGTATCGGGCGAGTTTGAATCGGGCGAGTTGGTTCTGGGCGGGTTGGAAAAAGTGCGAGTTGACTGTAATTCTGTTTTACTTTACCAACCCTTGGAAGCTGAGGAAAAACCCTGTCGCCAAATAGAAAACTTTCCCCTGAAAGGAATTTATTTATTTTCCTACAACCAAATACCTAATCAGTGATATTTTAAAAGTTGTACGTTACGGTCAAAAAGCAGAGAGGAAATTCTTCCATACTGATTTCTGCATATATTAGGGTTTCGAGACTTTCGTTCGAAACCCGCTTGTAATCGTAATGTTTTATATTAGGGTTTCGACACCATGGGTGCGAAACCCTATTGTAATCGTTATGTTTTTATTAGGGTTTCGACACCATGGGTGCGAAACCCTATTGTAATCGTTATGTTTTTTATTATTATTATTATTATTATTATTCTTCTTTTTCTTCTTCTGTCGCGCTTCTGCAACTACCACGCGAACACCGTTGCACCTAGAGACTTCATATTTGGTACACAGGTACAACTCAGCAAAAGTAATTTTTTGGTCACATGACCATAACAAAGGTCACGTGACCTTTCGGCCATTTTGAAAATAAACTTTAAAATTGACTTCATTTGCATAAAAGGTGGTAAATCAAAATTCTGCTCCAGTCACTTTTTAGACCTTATAGCCTTGCTCCTTCATGCCAAATATCAAGGTAACAGGTCTTGCCGATTATGAGAAGAAGATTTTTAAAGTATTATTTTTCATATTTTCAGTGACCTTTGACCTCCCCTATAGATTTACAATGCCCACTATAGGCTAGCCAATAGAGCTAGGAGTCTGGTTCTTTCTCGACATAGACGATCATTGGCTGTTAATGTTCACCGAAATATTTTGGGTCAGGTCACGTGACCTTGACCTCATTAATTATGCGCATATCTAATTCTAGGCTAACCAATAGGGCTAGAGATCCGAATTTTGGTACACAGGGACTACTATGGGATAGAAATCTATTGCAAATATGTCACGTGACCAGACCTCATTAATTATGCGCATATCTAATTCTAGGCTAACCAATAGGGCTAGAGATCCAAATTTTGGTACACAGGGACTACTATGGGATAGAAATCTATTGCAAATATGTCACGTGACAGACCTCATTAATTATGCGCATATCTAATTCTAGGCTAACCAATAGGGCTAGAGATCCGAATTTTGGTACACAGGGACTACTATGGGATAGAAATCTATTGCAAATATGTCACGTGACCAGACCTCATTAATTATGCGCATATCTAATTCTAGGCTAACCAATAGGGCTAGAGATCCGAATTTTGGTACACAGGGACTACTATGGGATAGAATCTATTGCAAATATGTCACGTGACAAGACCTC
Organism: Ptychodera flava; assembly: GCF_041260155.1. Classification (NCBI taxonomy): domain Eukaryota; kingdom Metazoa; phylum Hemichordata; class Enteropneusta; family Ptychoderidae; genus Ptychodera; species Ptychodera flava. Next base: position 9,658,278 of record NC_091944.1, on the reverse strand, counting down.
ATTAATTATGCGCATATCTAATTCTAGGCTAACCAATAGGGCTAGAGATCCGAATTTTGGTACACAGGGACTACTATGGGATAGAAATCTATTGCAAATATGTCACGTGACCAGACCTCATTAATTATGCGCATATCTAATTCTAGGCTAACCAATAGGGCTAGAGATCCAATTTTGGTACATAGGGACTACTATGGGATAGAAATCTATTGCAAATATGTCACGTGACCAGACCTCATTAATTATGCGCATATCTATTTCTAGGCTAACCAATAGGGCTAGAGATCCAAATTTTGGTACACAGGGACAACTATGGGATAGAAATCTATTGCAAATATGTCACGTGATCAGACCTCATTAATTATGCGCATATCTAATTCTGAGCCAGCCAATAGAGCTAGAGGTCTGATTTTTGGTATATAGGGATAACTTAGCATTACAATTTTTTTGACAAAATGTCATGTGACCTCGATGACCTTTGACCTTGAATATACGTATATGTCCATAACTCAGTAACCACAAGTGGTACACCCTTCATATTTGGTATGATTGGAGACCTTATGACATCACATCCTCTACCTCATTAATTATGCGCATATCTAATTCTGAGCCAGCCAATAGAGCTAGAGGTCTGATTTTTGGTACATAGGGATAACTTAGCAGTACAATTTTTTTGACAAAATGTCATGTGACCTTCATGACCTTTGACCTTATATATACATATATGGGCATAACTAAGTAACCCCAAGTGCTAGACCCTTCATATTTGGTATGATGGGAGACCTTATGACACCACACCCTGTACCTAATTAATTATGCGCATATCTAATTCTGAGCCAGTCTATAGGGCTAGAGGTCTGATTTTTGGTATATAGGGATAGCTTAGCAATAAAAAATTTTTGACAAATGTCATGTGACCTCGATGACATTTGACCTTGAATATACCTATATGTCCACAACTTGATAACCACAAGTGCTACAGAATTCATATGTGGTATGATGGGAGACCTAATGACACTGCATCCTGTACTTCATTAATTATGCGCACAATCTAATTTTTCTTTTGCTCTTAATGCTGCTACTTGTGTCGAAACCCGGTCATCGCTGCTTGCAGCTATATTTATTATTATTATTATTATTCTTCTTCTTCTTCTTCCGTCGCACTTCTGCAACTACCACGCGAACACCGTTGCACCTAGAGACTTCATATTTGGTACACAGGTACAACTCAGCAAAAGTAATTTTTTGGTCACATGACCATAACAAAAGGTCACGTGACCTTTCGGCCATTTTGAAAATAAACTTTAAAAATGACTTCATTTGCATAAAAGGTGGTAAATCAAAATTCTGCTCCAGTCACTTTTTAGACCTTATAGCCTTGCTCCTTCATGCCAAATATCAAGGTAACAGGTCTTGCCGATTATGAGAAGAAGATTTTTAAAGTATTATTTTTCATATTTTTCAGTGACCTTTGACCTCCCCTATAGATTTACAAATGCCCACTATAGGCTAGCCAATAGAGCTAAGAGTCTGGTTCTTTTTCGACATAGACGATCATTGCTGTTAATGTTCACCGAAATATTTTGGGTCAGGTCACGTGACCTTGACCTCATTAATTATGCGCATATCTAATTCTAGGCTAACCAATAGGGCTAGAGATCCGAATTTTGGTACACAGGGACTATATGGGATAGAAATCTATTGCAAATATGTCACGTGACCAGACCTCATTAATTATGCGCATATCTAATTCTAGGCTAACCAATAGGGCTAGAGATCCAAATTTTGGTACACAGGGACTACTATGGGATAGAAATCTATTGCAATTATGTCACGTGACCAGACCTCATTAATTATGCGCATATCTAATTCTAGGCTAACCAATAGGGCTAGAGATCCAAATTTTGGTACACAGGGACTACTATGGGATAGAAATCTATTGCAAATATGTCACGTGACAAGACCTCATTAATTATGCGCATATCTAATTCTAGGCTAACCAATAGGGCTAGAGATCCGAATTTTGGTACACAGGGACTACTATGGGATAGAAATCTATTGCAAATATGTCACGTGACAAGACCTCATTAATTATGCGCATATCTAATTCTAGGCTAACCAATAGGGCTAGAGATCCGAATTTTGGTACACAGGGACTACTATGGGATAGAAATCTATTGCAAATATGTCACGTGACCAGACCTCATTAATTATGCGCATATCTAATTCTAGGCTAACCAATAGGGCTAGAGATCCGAATTTTGGTACACAGGGTCTACTATGGGATAGAAATCTATTGCAAATATGTCACGTGACCAGACCTCATTAATTATGCGCATATCTATTTCTAGGCTAACCAATAGGGCCAGAGACCAAATTTTGGTACACAGGGACTACTATGGGATAGAAATCTGTTGCAAATATGTCACGTGATCAGACCTCATTAATTATGCGCATATCTAATTCTGAGCCAGCCAATAGAGCTAGAGGTCTGATTTTTGGTATATAGGGATAACTTAGCATTACAATTTTTTTGACAAAATGTCATGTGACCTCGATGACCTTTGACCTTGAATATACGTATATGTCCATAACTCAGTAACCACAAGTGGTACACCCTTCATATTTGGTATGATGGGAGACCTTATGACATCACATCCTCTACCTCATTAATTATGCGCATATCTAATTCTGAGCCAGCCAATAGAGCTAGAGGTCTGATTTTTGGTATATAGGGATAACTTAGCAGTACAATTTTTTTGACAAAATGTCATGTGACCTTCATGACCTTTGACCTTATATATACATATATGGGCATAACTAAGTAACCCCAAGTGCTAGACCCTTCATATTTGGTATGATGGGAGACCTTATGACACCACATCCTGTACCTAATTAATTATGCGCATATCTAATTCTGAGCCAGTCTATAGGGCTAGAGGTCTGATTTTTGGTATATAGGGATAGCTTAGCAATAAAAAATTTTTGACAAAATGTCATGTGACCTCGATGACCTTTGACCTTGAATATACTTATATGTCCACAACTTGATAACCACAAGTGCTACAGAATTCATATGTGGTATGATGGGAGACCTAATGACACTGCATCCTGTACTTCATTAATTATGCGCCCAATCTAATTTTTCTTTTGCTCTTAATGCTGCTACTTCTGTCGAAACCCGGTCATCGCTGCTTGCAGCTATATTTATTATTATTATTATTATATTATTGTTCCGCCACCTTTACATGCTTTGCCATTCGAACACCGTTACACCAAATGACTTCAAATTTGGCACATAGGTAAAACTCAGACCAAGTATTTTTTATTCCATGACCATAACAATGGGTCACATGACCTGCCGTCAATCTTAGATTTAAACTTTTAAATGACTCTCATTTGCATAAAAATTCATCTATCAAAATTCGGTCTAATTTTGTAGACCATATAGCCATGCTCCTTTATGCCAAAAATCAAGGTCACAGGTCTTGCCGATTTTGAGAAGAAGATTTTTAAAGTATTATTTTTCATATTTTTCAGTGACCTTTGACCTCCCCTATAGATTTACAAATGCCCATTACAGGCTAGCCAATAGCTAGGAGTCTGGTTCTTTTTCGACATAGACGATCATTGGCTGTTAATGTTCACCGAAATATTTTGGGTCAGTCACGTGACCTTGACCTCATTAATTATACGCATATCTAATTCTAGGCTAACCAATAGGGCTAGAGATCCGAATTTTGGTACACATGGACTACTATGGGATAGAAATCTATTGCAAATATGTCACGTGACCAGACCTCATTAATTATGTGCATATCTAATTCTAGGCTAACCAATAGGGCTAGAGATCCAAATTTTGGTACACAGGGACTACTATGGGATAGAAATCTATTTCAAATATGTCAAGTGACCATACCTCATTAATTATGCGCATATCTAATTCTAGGCTAACCAATAGGGCTAGAGATCCGAATTTTGGTACACAGGGACTACTATGGGATAGAAATCTATTGCAAATATGTCATGTGACCAGACCTCATTAATTATGCGCATATCTAATTCTAGGCTAACCAATAGGGCTAGAGATCCGAATTTTGGTACACAGGGACTACTATGGGATAGAAATCTATTGCAAATATGCCACGTGACCTAACCTCATTAATTATGCATATGTCTAATTCTAGGCTCACCAATAGGACTAGAGATCCGAATTTTGGTACACAGATAATAGTTTGGGATAGAAATCAATTGTCTATATGTCATATGACCAGACTCATTAATTATGTGCATATCTAATTCTGAGCTAACCAATAGGGCTAGAAAACCGAATTTTGGTACACAGGGTGTACTATGGGATAGAAATCTAATGTCAATATGTCACATGACAAGACCTCATTAATTATGCGCATATCTAATTCTAGGCTAACCAATAGGGCTAGAGATCCGAATTTTGGTACACAGATAGTAGTATAGGATAGAAATCTATTGTCAATATGTCACGTGCCCAGACCTCATAAGTTATGCGCATATCTAATTCTAGGCTAACCAATAGGGCTAGAGATCCGAATTTTGGTACACAGGGAGTACTATGGGATAGAAATCAATTGTCAATATGTCACATGACAAGACCTCATTAATTATGCACATATCTAATTCTAGGCTAAGGTGATAGAGCTAGAGGTCTGATTTTTGGTATAAAGGGATAACTATGATATTGAATTCTTTTAACATAATGTCACATCACCTCGACTACTTTTGACCTCGATTTCACAAATACTACCATAGCCTCCAATCTTTTTGCATATGTATACTCTATTGATCCTGTTGACCGAGTTGTCTCGAACCCGGTGATTGCTGCTTTGCAGCTATATTTATTATTATTATTATTATTATTATTATTATATTATTAGGGTTTCGACACCATGGGTGCGAAACCCTCTTGTAATCGTTCTGTTTTTTATTATTATTATTATTATTCCTTCTTCCGTCGCGCTTCTGCAACTACCACGCAAACACCGTTGCACCTAGAGACTTCATATTTGGTACACAGGTACAACTCAGCAAAAGTAATTTTTTGGTCACATGACCATCACAAAAGGTCACGTGACCTTTCGGCCATTTGAAAATAAACTTTAAAATTGACTTCATTTGCATAAAAATTAACCAATCAAAATTCTGTCCTATATTTTTGTAGACCATAGGATTGGGCTCCTTCATGCCAAATTTCAAGGTCATAGGCCCTGCCGATTTTGAGAAGAAGATTTTTAAAGTATTATTTTTCTGATTTTTCTATGACCTTTGACCTTCCTATACCTGTGCAGCTAAGCTATGGCAAAGGCTTTTTCTGGCCTATCTAAGGGTCCCAATAGCAAGTGTGTCTTGAACAACGACCTTTTGGGAAACCACATTGAACACCGAAATTTTGGGGATGCCCCTTGACCTTTGACCTTGGCATCATTTAGCACATTATTAAACATTCACGTATGCAATTCTGGAGTACCAGATACAGCAAGAGCTCTGATTTAGCTATAAGGAGGCAAACAAAGTTTTTGAGGTCAAAGGTCATCCTGGTCACATGACATTTTGTCAACACACTTTGACTCCTATACTTCTCCCTGTGTACCAAAAATCAGATCCCTAGCTCTATCGGCTAGCCCGGAATTAGATATGCGCATAATTAATGAGCGAGCTGATGTGGTACCATATTGTCTTCCATCCCACCAAATATCAAGGCAGTAGCACTTGTGGTTACTGATTTACAAGCCTATTCGTGAAATCGAGGTCAAAGGTCATCCTGGTCACGTGACTTTTTGCCCAAAATCTTGGCTTCCACACGTCTGCCCATGTACCAAAAATCAGACCCCTAGCTCTATTGGCTTGCCCAGCATTGGCGTTAGCAGCCCCTGTGCACGTAATGCTGGCTGAGCATATCCCTATTCATAAGCTATAGGCTGGCCTCGTACGTAACTCAATGAGATGAAAGCTCGCTTGCTTCACATTCTGAAAAAACTGATCTGATTTTGCAATGAATCTCATGTTGGCTCTAAAATCAACTTACAACCCATGCTCTATCTTTGTAAGCCACAAACTGAGTGCTGATCAGCTGCTATTCAAGCATAGAGACAGGCACTACTTTTTGAACCGGACTATCTTCGTGGGTAACGGATGACCTTTGACCTAGTAGCTCTACCTTTGACCTCAGCATCTCAACAGCATATCCCTGTCTATGTGTACCCTGGCCCATATGCCTACAGCTTTCTCCTATTGCTTTCATTGGGTTTTTCTTATTATTAGGGTTTCGACACCATGGGTGCGAAACCCTCTTGTAATCGTTCTGTTTTTTATTAGGGTTTCGACACCATTGGTGCGAAACCCTATTGTAATCGTTCTGTTTTTTATTATTATTATTTTTATTATTATTATTCTTCTTCTTCTTCTTCCGTCGCGCTTCTGCAACTACCATGCGAATACCGTTGCACCTAGAGACTTCATATTTGGTACACAGGTACAACTCAGCAAAAGTAATTTTTTGGTCACATGACCATAACAAAAGGTCACGTGACCTTTCGGCCATTTTGAAAATAAACTTTAAAATTGCCTTCATTTGCATAAAAATTAACCAATCAAAATTCTGTCCTAAATTTTTGTAGACCATAGGGTTAGGCCCCTTCATGCCAAATATCAAGGTCACAGGTCTTGCCGATTTTGAGAAGAAGATTTTTAAAGTATTATTTTTCATATTTTTCAGTGACCTTTGACCTCCCCTATAGATTTACAAATGCCTATGATAGGCTAGCCAATAGAGCTAGGAGTCTGGTTCTTTTTCCACATAGACGATAATTGGCTGTTAATGTTACCGAAATATTTTGGGTCAGGTCACGTGACCTTGACCTCATTTATTATGCGCATATCTAATTCTAGGCTAACCAATAGGGCTAGAGATCCGAATTTTGGTACACAGGGACTACTATGGGATAGAAATCTATTGCAAATATGTCACGTGACCAGACCTCATTAATTATGCGCATATCTAATTCTAGGCTAACCAATAGGGCTAGAGATCCGAATTTTGGTACACAGGGACTACTATGGGATAGAAATCTATTGCAAATATGTCACGTGACCAGACCTCATTAATTATGCGCATATCTAATTCTAGGCTAACCAATAGGGCTAGAGATCCAAATTTGGTACACAGGGACTACTATGGGATAGAAATCTATTGCAAATATGTCACGTGACCAGACCTCATTAATTATGCGCATATCTAATTCTAGGCTAACCAATAGGGCTAGAGATCCGAATTTTGGTACACAGGGACTACTATGGGATAGAAATCTATTGCAAATATGTCACGTGACCAGACCTCATTAATTATGCACATATCTAATTCTAGGCTAACCAATAGGGCTAGAGATCCCAATTTTGGTACACAGGGACTACTATGGGATAGAAATCTATTGCAAATATGTCACGTGACCAGACCTCATTAATTATGCACATATCTAATTCTGAGCCAGCCAATAGAGCTAGAGGTCTGATTTTTGGTATATAGGGATAACTTAGCATTACAATTTTTTTGACAAAATGTCATGTGACCTCGATGACCTTTGACCTTGAATATACGTATATGTCCATAACTCAGTAACCACAAGTGCTACACCCTTCATATTTGGTATGATGGGAGACCTTATGACATCACATCCTGTACCTCATTAATTATGCGCATATCTAATTCTGAGCCAGCCAATAGAGCTAGAGGTCTGATTTTTGGTATATACGGATAACTTAGCAGTACAATTTTTTTGACAAAATGTCATGTGACCTTCATGACCTTTGACCTTATATATACATATATGGGCATAACTAAGTAACCCCAAGTGCTAGACCCTTCATATTTGGTATGATGGGAGACCTTATAACACCACATCCTGTACCTAATTAATTATGCGCATATCTAATTCTGAGCCAGCCAATAGAGCTAGAGGTCTGATTTTTGGTATATAGGGATAGCTTAGCTTAGGTCTGATTTTTGGTATATAGGGATAACTTAGCAGTACAATTTTTTTGACAAAATATCATGTGACCTTCATGACCTTTGACCTTATATATACATATATGGGCATAACTAAGTAACCCCAAGTGCTTGACCCTTCATATTTGGTATGTTGGGAGACCTTATGACACAACATCCTGTACCTAATTAATTATGCGCATTCTAATTTTGACCCAGCCAATAGAGCTAGAGGTCTGATTTTTGGTATATAGGAATAGCTTAGCAATAAAAATTTTTTGACAAAATGTCATGTGACCTCGATGACCTTTGACCTTAAATATACCTATATGTCCACAACTTGATAACCACAAGTGCTACAGACTTCATATGTGGTATAATGGGAGACCTAATGACACTGCATCCTGTACTTCATTAATTATGCGCACAATCTAATTTTTCTTTTGCTCTTAATGCTGCTACTTGTGTCGAAACCCGGTCATTGCTGCTTGCAGCTATATTTATTATTATTATTATGTGGTTTCCAAAGCTTACATAAAACGAAAAAGACTAACATTTTGACAGGACAGGAAACGCCAGCTGAAAGCCATATAAAAGGTGTTGCTAAACACATATTTTCCGCTGCAAAAAGTTTTAATATTTTATTAAAGCTCGGCAGACAGACACTTTATGAAGTTCACAAGCTTAATTTTCAATTTTGATAAGGGGGTCAAAATTATCTCAATGGCAATTAAGCAAATATTTACAACGAAAACATCACGAGATTTCTAAAAGTTAACAGTATTTGCGAATAGAGGTCACTTTCGCAATTTCCAAAGTTATTTTGTGAACACTTGTCAAGGAAGTGTTCGAAGATTAAAGAAAACTCCTCCACGGCTTTCATTTCATTCTCTCCATTGTACAACATACATTGTGACGCAAATAGATACCAACTTTTCGATGCTGCTCGTCGAATTATGAGATAAAAAAGTTGACACAAGAATACCTTGAAAGATTACAGTAGCGTGTAGTTGTGACACGAAATAGTTTGCAGCAATCTGTACTATCTGACCGCACCAGCTATGCGTGTAACAAAATTATTTAATTATCTCAGAACTGAGTAACCTGCACTATAGCGTTAAACTCCTATTTCGTTAAGAAACGACGAAATCATCTCAATTCCAAGCATTCTTCAATATGCTCACGGCTATCTATTGTCTTCAGTTTCACTTTGCTGCAATCTGCATAGCTGTGATATCGCAGCGGTACTTGTGGCGTGTATCGAACGCGCTCGGGTCATTGAGGTCATCGCCACTGTGGGCGATGACCTCAATGCGCTCGGGTCATTGAGGTCATCGCCACTGTGGCGATGACCTCAATGACCCGAGCGCGTTCGATACACGCCATACCGCTGCGATATCACAGCTATACAATCTGCAATATCCGACAATCTATGACTCGGCTCCGAGTAACCTTCACTAACGTTAAAACTCCGTCTAGGCTAAAAAAATTACCAATCCGTATCAGTCTGCAGCATCCTCCAATACACTCAGGACTCCATGAAAGTCCACACATAAAAAAGTCAATCACTTTGCAGCTATCTGCAAATGTACAAAAATTATTAGTCTCAGCTCAGAGCAAACTGCACTGACGTTAAACTCCGTCAAGGATGAGAAATTACTGATCTATCTCAGGCCGTAGCATTCTCCAATACACTTAGGACTCTGGGATCAAAGTCCACAGATATGAAAAGTCAATCACTTTGCAGCCATCTGCAATATCTGACAAGCTTTGTATAGTACAAAATAAAATAATGTCTCAGCTCAGAGCAAACTGCACCAAGGTTAAAACTCCGACAATGAAAACAAATTTCAAATCGCAGTCTGTTGCATCTACAATAAACTCAAAACTGTATCTACAGTCCATACATACGAAAGTCAAGGTATCTGCTAAAGTGCGGGCTGCGGGTTGCGGGTTGCGGGTTGCGGGCTGCGGGTTTTTAGAATTATGGCTAGATTTCTATATATGTAATATGGCATTTAGTATATAAGAAATAAAACCCTTAGGAGGTGTCTATTATCAATAATCATGATCAGGTCTATCGTACAGTATCCTTTTCCTGCCAAGTCCATATTTCAACATCAGGTCAAGATGGTTAAAATTAATGAAACTGAACATATTCCATATTGTGTATTTTAACATAATACTGTACATTTGAAGGCTGTTGAAAACATATATGCTGTAAATTGATTTTTTGGACTAAAGATGCTATAACAGACCATACCAAGTGGGTGAAAATACGTCATGTTTCTGAAAAAAAATCAAAATCTGCTAAACTAAAAGCGGCGATTCGAGGACCAATTTATTTGTTCCGAGCTGCTGGCCATCACAAATAATTTGGGATCTGAAATCACTTTTCTTTCTTGCCATGGATGTGAGTGAGAAATAATACCAGACTGACAAAAAAAATTCGCGCCTCGGAAATGTCGCCACTTATCGCGGAATGAAAATTGTTACATTTCTAGTATCAGGCCATAGGAAGTAAATTCTTTGTAATGCATCTATTCACAATTCGGTTCTAGGGCAACACATACAGAAAATTAAACAATGCCTACTTAAATGCAATGTGTAAGGAAAGATTTGACTTCAAAAAGCGTAGAAGTGTTGTGTATTTAAATGCGTGTATTTTTCATGAAATCTTTAAAAAGAAAAAGACGTACGACAATGGACTTAGCTTACTTTGCCGTTTCGGTTCAACCGAGGTCACGACCACAGAGAACGACATTCCGCTAACATTTTACGCGAGAATTTCAGCGGGAAAAACACGTCGGTGCGTTGACTTATTTTCAGGAATCGATCTAATAGGAATATTTTTGATGAGTTTGTGTTCTGCAGCTCTCAATAATTGTGTATCTCCTAATATCATGAACATATTCTATGACTTGCACCTGCAGCATGATAGTCGCTCCATATGCATTTGATCCAGCGTGACTATGAAAAGTTTCCTAGGACTATTATCGTGTTCACCACAATAAAATAATTTTAAACGGCATTGAAAACGATTCTGAAAATTGTGCTTTTATCGGCGGTTGAACTAATCTGAAGTGTGAGAAGGGCATGGCATTCTATGAAAAAGTAACAAATTATTAGGCGTGTCGAGTTTCAACGAACCGAAGTTCATCTCCCAGTTCATCTGTGCTGTCAACGATCCGAAACTTACTTTTAAACTATCCGTCCTAATCATTACATGAAAAGTTAATATAGCGAGTTGTTGTGAAATCTGTCTTGTGTTCATATTATTACTCATCCGTGTTCAGTCATATCATTTCGAAAGCTTCGATCGGCAGTGCGCTGTGCAACGGCGAACGTTGGATGGGAAATGGACTATTCTGACGTTGGTGGTGCTTTACCAGATGTAAGCTAAAATAACGGCATTATTCAAGAAGTTCACGGCTTTTATTCCATAAACAAATACATCTAGATACTATTTTAGCATTTATTCTATCTACTAGCGAAAATGATACCAAAAATCACACATTTTTTCATGCCCGCAACCCGCAGCCCGCAACCCGCAGCCCGCAGCCCGCAACCCGCAAAATAGCGCATCCGAAAAGTCAATAGTTTGAAGCCATCTGCAATATCTGACACGCTATGTATAGTACAGAAATTATAAAATGTCTCAGCTCGGAGCAAACCGCACCAAGGTAACAATCCCGACCATGTAAAGAAATTTCAAATCTATGTCAGTCCGTTGCATCCACAATAAACTCAGAACTCTATCAGTGACGTCTGGCGGTTCGCCTGCAATGAGTCGAGAGCCTGTGGGCAAAACCACTGGTTGCAACGCGGTTACTCCACCGAAAACAATCGGTTTTTTTTCACCCAAAATTGTGATCGATCTCCTATTTTGAGCACGCTCAACTTGTCTAGATGCACGATGAGCGAAGCTGTGCTTTTGAACTTACACAAAGCCCACTTTCATCTCTCTATGCGATGGGACCATATCCGTATCAGATGCGCCATATAGTAAATCTCGGTCTTTCACGATAAGCCTCCCACGCACGGTGCACAATAGACAAAACTGCTGATTTTAACGCGCAGTTTCTTTTCCAAAAACAGCCAATTTTTAATTTAAAATCGTGATCGATCCTAGTTTTCGAGCACGCTCATCTTGTTTAGATACACAATGTGCTAAGCTGCGTTTTTAGACTTGTGCAAAGTTCGCATTTCTCTCTCTGTGCGAGGGGACCATTTCGCGTCCGCCATTTTGAATCTTGTTCGATAGCCAGTAACACTGCCCTGCTCCGCAGAGCTAGCTTTAGAATTGGATGTTGAATTGTGAAATAGGATTTGGAAGTGCATGATGTGTTGTCAAATGAAATTGGGAAGAGCATGTTGAGTTGTTAAATAGGATTTGGAAGTGCATGATGTGTTGTCAAATGAAATTGGGAAGAGCATGTTGAGTTGTAAAATAGGATTTGGAAGTGCATGATGTGTTGTCAAATGAAATTGGGAAGAGCATGTTGAGTTGTAAAATAGGATTTGGAAGTGCATGATGTGTTGTCAAATGAAATTGGGAAGAGCATGTTGAGTTGTAAAATAGGATTTGGAAGTGCATGATGTGTTGTCAAATGAAATTGGGAAGAGCATGTTGAGTTGTAAAATAGGATTTGGAAGTGCATGATGTGTTGTCAAATGAAATTGGGAAGAGCATGTTGAGTTGTAAAATAGGATTTGGAAGTGCATGTTGTGTTGTGAAATAGCATGTTGAATTGTAAAATAGGATTTGGAATGGCATGTTGTGTTGTGAAATAGCATGTTGAATTGTAAAATAGAATTCGGAATGGCATGTTGTGTTGTAAAATCAAAGTAGTAATTTTGGCATGGATTGGACACCATAAGTGAAGGTCTTGATAAGTCTTGAAAATTACTACGGCTGGAGTTTAGTAACACACAAGAGACACGATCCCAAAAGTCTGACTGGAAGCTGAGCACGTCCCTTTTATAAAGGCATATAAGAACAATCTAGAACTTTTATTGACATGCTAATTACTGTTCTAAAATTATCTCCCTTACACAACTAATCAACTTTCCAGAACATTCCAAACATGACTAATTGAATTCAAGGTTGTGAGGTCATCAAGGGCAGTGACCTTGAGAATGTTCTAGACTAATTGAACTCAGGTCATGATGAGTGTGGGGGAAATGACCTACATAACATTAGGGAGTAAAACAAGAAAGTAGGGCACACAAAAATATAGAAATATATCAACTGCATTACAGCTACCGTTCCTTCCACATGTCACCAATAAAAATATTATCTTGAATAGTTTGTTTGACAAGGTAGGCCTAAATACATGGGTATTTCAGCATGGTTTGTGAGTAGAATGTTATTAACGAACATGCAAATAGTCCATCATAACCAAGATGTGAATTTTTATATCAACATTTTTATATCAACATCGTTTCCTTCATTTTTTTTTAAATTATGATGAAATTCTTTAAGGTAGTATGCGCCTCGAAAGTGAAAGATTTAAACTTTTGCTCAAATTTTCCTGAAGAAACTTTCAACTATTCTCTTACCAAATTAAAAATAAAAATCGGGGGTCACCATACAAAGTTTAGAGCTGGTGAAACAAATTATCTAAATTTTGCTATGTTTGAAATTCAAAATGGTCGCTATTCCTGTGTTAACTCTAGGGGGGGATAAAGTTTAGATTCTCGAAAAACTAAGATGTAAAAGTGTTTCTTTCTTCAAGAGCTTTACAATGATCCTCATAAGTGGTAGATAAGAAAAAAAGTGTAGAAATTGGAGAGTCCGACTATCTGTGCCCAAGACGCGTTCTACCTTAAGCCTGTTAACACAGCCTGGGTATAAATATGCAGTAACGTTATTATCATGTCGGCACTCCAATTTATGGCGGGACTGAAATGCAACCGCCAGCTATAGAATTGTTCATAACACATATGCAGGCCGTGTTCATATCTGAATAATGAATATTTCAACACATTAGGGAGTAGAACAGGAGATTGGAGTTTATACGAAGAGCAAAAATACTGGAAAAAAGATATCAAAATTTTATAGTTTTATATTATTATATTACTAGATGCTTGGCCGTAATATTGGGGGATTCGAATAGTTTTGATCATATAGAGGGGAAAGTGGGGGGTTTTGAGGGTATTGAGGGAGATCTAAAGCGAATTAGGATTTCAATTGTGATTCCTCCTCAGCCCCCTCTACCTTGTATTTGTGAATGCAGCCTCATCGTCAAAGTTTGACCACTTCGTGAGTCCTACGCACGAGTGATAAGGCGGCAGCTGCCCACACAAAGCCTGGAGTGAATACAACTCCACAGAGGGAATACTTATCTCCCTTGCTACTCCATTCTTATTTGTTTAACGGTGAGAACAAACGCAGCGTCTGAGACAGAAACAGAAAAAACCCAACTTCAAACCATAAATCGTTTTTAGGGTCTATGTTCAAACAAATTGTCAACGTAATTCCGTAGGCTACACCTTGCATGACCTGACGGTACGAGGTCAAAATCTCGTAATATCCCATAACACTTTGCGTGAAATCTTTCGATCTGTTGTCGCACGCACGCTCATGGCTGGCTGCTGCCTGCGGAATATACATGTAGCTGTTACCATGGAGCTAGAAACGGATGACTGTTGGTTGCATTTTTGTCACATCACTAAAAGAATATTCTTTTGAAGCATTGCGGGTAAAGTTACTACACTTATTGATCGAGTTTAGACTTGGTTTAAATTATTTTTAAGTTTCAGTATTACCTCAGTAACTTCTTTCAACTTTAAAAGTAAACTTCATCACCGGATATAGGAATGCTTAACCCGTTTGCAGACATGCGTCTCATACGCAGCGTTTAACTTTCTCGCGGTGCAAAAGACAAAAAAAGAGTTCTAGACAAACTTTCCGTACTTCGCCAACAGTTCGACTATAGGGAGGGAATTATTTGCAATGATTTAAACCTACACTTGGTTTGTTAGAGTATGTGATTTTGTAAAATGAAGTAATGTCAGCTGTTATTTTTAAAATAAAGTAATTTCAGCGATGTTACTTTAGAGCCAATTACTTAGACATGGATGACCTCGATCGCACCCTGTCTGCACCGAGTTGTGTAAAAATCGTGGTATCTGCGCATGTGTGGAATGAACGCGAAATGTGCTAAAGTTTCAGCCAGTCACCGATTCTGAGAATCTGGCGATAACTCCACGTTCTACATTGGCTTCTTGCGTGAAAAAAACCCCAAAAAACCAAAAAACCAAAACAGACTTGTGCTAAGTCTGTAGGTTACACCTTGCATGGCACGTTTGTACATTTGGTCCTGGTAAAATGTCTCTATTAATAACCTTGCAGAATTCTGAACATTCCTAAGTTACACAATAGAAGACTAACCCTTGACATGTGCTTTTTGTACAAAATAATTCATGCACATTATGATGCTCCAGATATTCTAAATCAAATCTGCTTTTATGCCCCCAGTAGAAATTTACGCAGGAAACCCCTTTTTAAACCAGACTTGTGTTCTGTTAATTGCAGAAAATTCTCGACAGTGCCCAGATGCATGTCTGTTTTAATGATATCTCTTTTAAATGCAATATAGATATTTTTTCTACGCTGTGTAGTTTTAAAACTATTTTATCCAGTCATTTTAACAGTTCTCCTTTTTGATTCGTGTATGTTTTTTTTTTTCAATTTAATGTATCGTGCTACTTTTATGGTTGTCTTGTACATTTGTCTTGTGATTGTGTGACTTTTTTGTTTCGCAGATCTGTTAGTGGGTTTGCCCGTTGATCTGTGTATCAAATAAAATAAAAAAAAAAAATTAGGAAAGACTTTAAATATAAACAAAAACAGGAATAGGTTTCCCGGCATTATTCCCATTTCTCGACACACACACATTTATTTTATTTGTAGTTATTAAGTTTTATCCAAAGTAAACAATTTAAAAGTCTGCAGCAAGTCTGTGCAAATCACCTTTGTACAGCCAGTCCCGAAATATGAAATGCACGGTTGCCAAATCTGGGACAGCTTCTCGTTGCCTGCGGTGATTTAATGCTCTACCAGTTTATAGAAACATGCGTATGACTGTCAAAGGACTTAAATGTCACGTGTCTTAAGCAGATAAGTAAGCCAAGCAATGTTGTACTTTTTACTGGCTGCATAAATCAGAATAGTACGCCGTAAGGCTGAATCGTTTTAAAGCAGATAAAAACGAAAGAACCGAAAAAAACGTCAAACCGAATGGCAAAATAAAATCGCACGTCTATCGTCATGGTAACCGGCAGTAGCCAACAAAGACAGTACAAGCCGTTATCGATTTTTCGACAGCCCAGCTAAATAATACTGGCTCTGCTTGTTCAGTAAATACAATGGCAAACTTCAAATTCCAATGCGACAAATCTGATGTAACTCGTGTCCTTGTATGCGGATGTAGGTCCTAGTACTTTGCAGGTGCGGTCGTGTATTAAATAGGTCAGATAAAAAAAGATAGGTTATGATTGCGTGACTGCAGATTGAGCCTATATAGTAATTTGCCCCATATGAGCCCATTTCATGATCAGCTCATAAGGACTCGGTTCTTTAAAATGAACCAGGATGTTGAAGTGACTCCGCCTATGCGTGTACAAAGCTAAATGTCATAAAATACCGCACAACTTGTCAACTGTAACATAGCCCGAGTCATTGGCATCATGGCATCATTTATACAGTACCATTCATTGCCTGGAATAGCGGTTTCGTACTTAGGTCATGGTGAGCATCACGTGATAGGCATATTCGGTGCAAAGTTACCATTTACTGTACTTTCGAATTTGCTTTAGTTTATTTGATTAATCGAAGCCTTTTTATATCTTGTCAGTTGATTTAGATCTTGTCAAGTTACTAGACTACATTAAACACCATACAAAAGCAGTTTGCAGGAACCAGGTTAACCCGTGTCAAATATTACATGCATTTAGAATAAAAATTAAAATCAACCGAAGTTTCTCTAACTTTTCCTTCTCTAAAAATATTTCAAGTGGTAATTTTTCCTTACTTCATCCATTTATTCATTCATTTGTTTGTTTGTCTGTTTATCTGTTTTCTATACGTGACATGATTCCGCATGATGAACTGCAAATTTGAAAATAGCATCATGGGATATTGATTACCGTCGTCACACTTGCAGTGCCATCGGATCAGACCAATGACCTTGAAACGGAAAAGGTCATAACCAACAGAGGGACTGTTGTTATTTCCAAAGGAATTACTAAATATAAACAAAAGTATCTCTATTCATAGTTTATTAACTATCTGACAACTGCCTCAACTGGACAGGAATTATAGTAAAAACGTCTCCAGCTTGCCATATTTGCCTTTCGGGTCAAGCAATATCAATCTATCATATACTGTTACATGTAAACAAGGTTTTATTTAGTTTAGAATTTCTCTTTCAAGTTAGTACGCACCTAAAATTGAAAGACGAACCTTTGTTTAAACTGTCTACAAGGAAAACTCCAACAATTACCTTTCGAAATCAAGAATTAAAGTCAGTGGTCACTCACTCTGCCAAATTTGTTACCAGATAAGAAATATTACTTAGCTGTAGTGACCTTGAAATTCAAAATGGCCGCCATCCTTGTGTTAATTCCTAATTTGGGAAAGATAAAATTTAGATTTTTACGAAACTAAGATGGTGGAAAGTTTAGTTACTACAAGAGTTTCAAAATGAGCCCCCTCCCCGAGTGGTAGACCAAAAAAGTATTGTCTGAAGTTTGAGAGTCCGATTATCTGTCCGCGAGCCGCATTCTATACCAAAGTTTACTGAAAATATGGCTCTGTCTTCAATACGAAGGCTGGCAGCAGCTTCGATTGGTACATTCTATTTCAGACAAGGAAAACCGTACAATCAAAAGTGCATAATGTGTGCACCATAAAACTGAAAATGAACGATGTCGTGCATCCCGTACTTGACCTCGAAGTTTCCCTTTCACCCCCCGGGGACACAATGCAAATGGTAGTTATCTTGCTGACAAACATTTACTTATCAGCGTGATCGTCTTTCGAAAGTACATTAACCCCGATTGTTAAGCATGGTTATTTCATATTCAATTGTTTCGCCTTCAAAGAGTAAAAGAATACTATGATCACTGTATAATTTCAATTCCCCTGGTAACGTCTGCACAAAAATATCCTTGTTAATATTCTTCCTCGCTAAAAGTCACTCATAAAACACATTAGGGCGTTGAACGTCTGCGGTAAAGCAAATTTTGTGTTTAATCGGGTGTCTTAGAATGAGGGGCTGGGGTGTCTTAGAATGAGGGGCTGGATCGACAGACTCAAGGAAGATTCGGCTCTCGTGTTATACGAGAGCCGAAGCATCCCTATGAGCACGCCTGTGTGTCGGATACTTCGGGTATATACCGGTGTCAATCATCAAATCGTGGGTCAACGCGTTTCATACACGCATTCACATCGCTTGAAGATTGAATACCGAATATTTTACGAGGACGAATTGTCTCATTTTGTAGTTTCATTCATTTTAGTTACCAGTGAACGAATTCACCTCAAGTGACAAAGTCCAATGCTGCCACATCTTGATGATTTATGAAAAAAGCGGTTGCTTTAAACAACACGCGTCCCAAAACAGTAACCATGGTGCTAGAGACAATGAAAATTTTACAGTAA
Source organism: Ptychodera flava (assembly GCF_041260155.1). NCBI lineage: Eukaryota > Metazoa > Hemichordata > Enteropneusta > Ptychoderidae > Ptychodera > Ptychodera flava. The sequence continues at coordinate 9,639,592 of NC_091944.1, read as the reverse complement.
AATCTAGTGTAGACGAACTTTTTGAAGAAGCAACGGATCGTTGTGATATGCCGATAGACCAACCCGTCAATCCAAATACTCAATCTTCCGGCGCTATCCATCCATTCATTCATTCATCCATCCATCCATCCATCCACCCATCCATCCATCCATCTATCCGTCAGTTGAGCAAGTGACTCACACAAAAATGGTGGTTGCAATGACGCCGTGTGTCAGAAAGGAAGGTTTGATGTAGGTATTTTCCAGGTTACACGCTTTTGATAACCGTATATGTGTAGTAGCAGGCCTTCACTTTACAGACAAAGAGATTTTCGTGGAGGATCCGTGGGATTGACGGTGCGTACCGCTGCCCGCAGACCTCGTACAGAACATTCAGCTGCTCTCTGCAGCTTGGGATGGAGTATATGACCTGAGCGTCACTTGATGGGATAAAGTTTTAGACTTTCAAGTGTAAAACAATAATATCGCAGACTGATTGACTAGCTATTAAACGATTAACACTGATTGATTTGACTTAAGAGTGTGTTTTCGACCAATTACTTTTATCCTCGCACTGGACGAGCCGAATTGCGCGTGAAGCGCATCACGTCCTCCCGAGCCGCGCGGGAGTGTCGATGAATAAGTTAACAGCCCTCAAATGACGTCGGTGCAGGAATGTGCAAAGGGGGTCGTCGCACGACGACAGTGGTGAATAAATACGTTTGACTACGTCACTACATTGAATCGTAAAGCAAAATAAGCTGGTGCAGTCTAACTGATCTAGATCGCTTGTTTAATTTCGTCCATTTAACCCTTTGAGTGCTGTAATTTTTCCCACCGAAATTTAAATGCAAATTTTGCCCATTTTTATGAACTTATGTGAAATTTATTTGATAATTTTGGACCAAATGAACGTCACATTTTATTAGCCATAGTTTTTTATCAAAATATTGGCAAAAACGTGAAAAAATTGACTAGGGTATATTTTATAAAGGTGACCAAGTTTGACTTTGGCGCTCAGAGGGTTATAATTGAATGTGGGTTTTGCGCTAGATTTAGTACCTATGGTTTTAACTGTCATTTCACAACTTTGATCTTAATTTTCGCACCTCATCTAGCGGCTCTCATCACATGAGTGAATTGCTTGTGATTATTCTGAAAGTAGTCTACTTTCTCGTCGACTGACTTGCTGTCTACATATGTCAGTCAGTAACTCACTGTCTCTGAATCTTTATGTGTCTATCTTTCCGTCTAGGCCGTCTGTGTGTCTCCCCGCTGTGCCATTTGCAGATATGTTTTATCATTTAACTCAGCTGACTGTGATGACTGTGAGCATGTGATCATGCATTCTCTACTTCCAATACTTGTCCCTACTCAAGGAGTCATTTCAGTTGATTTGGTGAAATTGTCGAGTATTTAGGCCCTACTTTTAATTCAACATTTCACATTATAATACGTGTAGGTAGGTAGGTAGGTAGGTACCAGCTGGTTGGGTATGTATGTATGTATGTATGTATGTATGTATGTATGTATGTATGTATGTATGTATGTATGTATGTATGTATGTATGTATGTATGTATGTATCCATCCATTTTATCCATCCATCCATCCATCCATCCATCCATCCATCCATCCATCCATCTATCTATCTATCTATCTATCTATCTATCTATCTATCTATCTATCTATCTATCTATCTATCTATGAGTGATTTGTTATCCTATGGGAATTCGAAGTAAATGACTTTTTACGTTTCAGGAACTTGGCAGAGAGTAAAAGGAATTAAACTTGGGAAAGTTTGGCTCTTCGGTTTTGGATATGCGGAAAGCATAAGTAGACTGAAAAAAATCATCTACACACGCAATGAAGATGTGATGGTAAAGGTAAAAGACGGAAGGAGGTGATATCATCCATCAGGATATTGAGTGAGATGGAATTTGTCTCAGAGTATGCATGTGAGAATAATTTTTTCCCAGAACGTCTACGGGACAGGGACATAATGGATCGCTATGGCTTGTCGCTCTACTGCGCTTGTTCTCTGTTCTCCGTTCTGGTTTTGTTGTAGTCCGTCATGTCCTTCCGACTTTCATGCTGGAGGTTAAAACTTTCCTATAGAAGTATCACAAATGTTTCGGTAAATTGTGAAGTTAACATAACGTAAACCTTCATTTCAAGTATGATTATTTGAGATTCATATGCATTTCATCTCTCCCCCTCTCTCTCTCTCTCTCTCTCTCTCTCTCTCTCTCTCTCTCTCTCTCTCTCTCTCTCTCGTCCCTGATACACAGCAAAATATCTTTATACACAGCCCTGTTGCGACTGTACAATATCGCTTAGAGCATTATGGAGCACAAATTTTGCTTGAGTCCATTGTGGGCCTGGAAGGTGGGGGACATTATCTCTGTTATTTCCTAATAATTTTAACAATGCGAGTGAATTTGTAGATGTATGATATATCTGGGCCACTATACTGGATGATCAGATACACTATCAGTAATGATCTGGGGATGACGTCACAAACTTCACTGGTATCGACAATACTGTAATATAATAACGAATATTGTGATATGTGTTAAGTGTTATGTGTTAAGTCATGGCATAAAGTTCATTGATATTGCACGCGCGTCACGGTTGCTGTTGTGTGCAAAATGCAATAATGTATATGCTCAGAATACATAGGCTAAAATTATACCTCTCTGCGACATACCGCAAAATATTTCCTGGGTGCGAAATTACTGTAAGCAGTCTAGTCTTGTCAGTGTATGATTGAGTCTATCCGTAATCGTGATGCATTACTGTACAAATACTCACAAAAATTTGTGATATGGTGTCGTGCATTACATTTTGAATTAAAAGGTCTAAGTTCCCGCCCATCCCTTAGCAAAATCGTAAGAAAGAATTACGTCATACTGGGGGGCGGGGGGGGGGCGCACACCAAATCACGTGATGGTGCACTCATTTCAAAGGTACAGAGTAGGTACGTGCAATTGACAGAAGCCACCTGTTGATTCAAGTCCGAACCCTTGAAACATCATTCACCAATGTATTTTAGTTTGCATTTCAGACGTTCGCATGAAAAAGAGTTCACAAATATCCCAGTTTTGTTTTGGTATGTGGAGGCGAGTTGGGTACTCGACATGATCAACGGGGTCTTGTTTGCGAGAGTAAAAGAAAGTAGACGGGAAATCTTAATTTTTCCCTAGTCATGAGTATGAAACGTATTTAAGTATTCCTCATTATTTATTCAACTTCAACGCTTTTTTAAATTGTATTTTCATGAAATTCATAGAAACTGCATGTTTCAGTATTTCCGTCCGATTTCTCTTCGCAAGCCAACTTGAACGCCGCACACCCGACCATGGTTTGGAAGGAAACAGTATACCCAATATAAAACAAACGTGTAAAATACTCTATTAAAACATGACGTAAATGATGTGAGATTACACTTGTTATCACAAAAAGTTGACGACCGAGTCTATAAACATCACAGCGTTCGAAGATCTTTCAAGAAAGAGCTGCTCGCTGTTCTGCGTGATCCTGCTAAGACGCTTATTTCGATCGAGTTAGGGGGTTTTATCAAACACATCACCATGACGTCATCATAGTGACTAGTAGTTGATATGATCAAACGAGAATCAAGCAAGGTATAGTGCGATGGCATCCTGGCTTATAAACCTTACAAATTTCAGAACATCTTGAATTTCCACTAGAAACATAATCGACGTCTGTTAATAGGATTAAAAACACTGCCGCATGGTGGTATTTTAGGACAGGTCACAACGACTTTCGAAATCAAAATAATCGGTCAAGTACATACTGAATGAAAGTCGACAAAACATGTTAACTCCCAGCTTTTTCCGCATCACCCTAGTCGAGTCCCCTTACAATGTGAATCAGGTAGCAGAGTTGACAGTGCAATGTATCTCGTACTTCCTATTGGTCATCAATATTACCCGCTCGCTGAAAATAAATTTTAGTCCTGTGGAAAGACAAAAAACATTTATCGTATCTTTGATTAATCAAAGAGTGTATATTTAATTCCATCACGAAAAAAAATTAACAGCGAAAATATACGATACGGAGGTACACCAACGGCACCCTAAAAATAGATTCTTGAAGAAAATGGTATCTTCCAAAATACAATTATGCGATTGGCTGTTTCGAGGAAATGCTTCATGAATAATTAATCAGACATAATTAATGAACGAAATTGGCTAGGCCATTTTTTTGTAGCTGTGTGATCTGCTCACAGCGCGATTTCGACCCCAATTTAGGGGCCAAATGCGCCGGATTTGGCCTATTATCACTGCCCAAACAAACAAGAAGAGAAAGATGGTGTAAGGAGGGTAATGTAAGAACTGTTGGGGGAATCTAACCGCTGATATTCGGTAGTTTTTTAACACGGGGTACAAGATGGCTGCCCCGGCCCCAATGCCCGATCTCAGTCATCTGACGGAGGAAGAGAGAAAAATCATTCTTTCGGTGATGGAAAGACAGCAAGAAGAAGAACAGAAAAATGCGGCTGTAATAAGGTAAGACTGTGTTTCTTCATATATGAAAATGAATGTGTGACATGACGGACGTTTTGCATCATCACTGACACAAAGTGAAG